>NC_092825.1:108749171-109049171 GCF_039878825.1 Excalfactoria chinensis | reverse complement strand
CTAAGTGGCAGAAGCCACATAATGTAAATTTATATCATTATATTGATGACCTCCTGTTAACATCCGATTCATTAGAGGCGGTGAGACAAGCAGCAGATTTATTGATAGCTTATCTGCAGAAGAGAGGGTGGGCTATAAACCCACAGAAGGTGCAAGGTCCGGGGCTATCTGTAAAATTCCTGGGAGTAATTTGGTCCGGAAAAACCAAAGTACTACCCAGTGCAGTAGTGGATAAAGTCCAAGCGTTCCCAGTCCCTACAACATCGAAACAGCTACAAGAGTTCTTAGGTATATTGGGGTATTGGCGCTCCTTTATACCTCACTTAGCTCAGTTGTTGAGGCCATTGTATAAGCTTACCAAGAAGGGTCAATCGTGGAACTGGGGGAAGGCAGAACAAGATGCTTTCCAACAGGCAAAGCTGGCAGTTAAACAAGCCCAGGCATTGGGTATATTTGATCTGACCCTCCCAGCTGAACTAGACGTTCATGTTACCCAGGATGGTTTTGGCTGGGGCCTGTGGCAACGCCAGAGTTCTGTTCGAACCCCCATTGGATTCTGGTCTCAGGTTTGGCACGGAGCAGAAGAAAGATACAGCATGATTGAAAAACAGTTATTGGCTGCCTATTCAGCGTTACAAGCGGTAGAGCCAATAACGCAAACAGCAGAGGTTATAGTTAAAACTACATTACCGATCCAGGGGTGGGTAAGAGATCTAACTCACCTTCCTAAGACAGGGGTGGCCCAAGCACAGACGGTAGCACGATGGGTCGCCTATCTAAGTCAAAGAAGCAGCCTGTCTTCGTCTCCACTCAAGGAGGAATTACAGAAGATCCTAGGCCCAGTGACATATCGCAGTGATACGCCGAAAGAACCAATGGTCGCTCCACCAGAGAAGAGCCCTGTTCAGGAAGGAAGATATCCTATTCCTGAAGATGCCTGGTATACGGATGGGTCCAGCAGAGGCAACCCGAGCAAGTGGCGAGCTATAGCATACCATCCCTCTACTGAGACAATCTGGTTTGATGAGGGGGATGGTCAGAGCAGCCAATGGGCAGAATTACGAGCCGTGTGGATGGTTATAACTAAAGAACCTGGTGATGGCATCCTGAACATCTGTACGGATAGTTGGGCCGTGTACCGGGGGCTTACTCTGTGGATTACGCAGTGGGCTACCCAGGAATGGACTATCCACGCCCGACCGATCTGGGGGAAAGACATGTGGGTAGACATTTGGAATACAGTCAAACACAGGACGGTATGTGTCTACCATGTCTCTGGTCATCAACCCCTGCAGTCACCAGGAAACGATGAAGCGGACACACTGGCCCGAGTTCGATGGATTGGGAATTCACAATCCGAAAATATTGCCCGATGGTTACATCAGAAGCTACGGCATGCTGGACAAAAGATAATGTGGGCAGCTGCTAAAGCATGGGGGCTGCCTGTACAGCTATCTGATATCGTCCAAGCATGTCAGGACTGTGACGCTTGCTCGAAGATGAGACCAAGACCGTTGCCTGAAACAACATCCCACATTGCTAGAGGATATAGTCCTCTTCAGAGATGGCAGGTTGATTACATTGGGCCACTCCCTCGGTCTGAGGGGGCGAGATATGCCCTGACCTGCGTTGATACTGTAAGTGGACTGCTGCAAGCCTATCCCGTACCAAAGGCAAATCAAGCATATACAATTAAGGCACTCACTAAACTGATGTCTGCATATGGGACACCTCAAGTCATCGAGAGCGACCAAGGGACTCACTTTACTGGAGCGATGATACAGCGCTGGGCAGAAGAGAACAACATTGAATGGCGATTCCATCTGCCATATAATCCAACAGGGGCAGGCCTTATTGAACGCTACAATGGTATTCTTAAGGCTGCCCTGAAGACAGACTCCCAGTCCCTGCAGGGGTGGACAAAAAGATTATACGAAACCCTGCGGGACTTGAACGAAAGACCTCGGGATGGCAGACCCAGTGCTCTGAAAATGTTACACACTATATGGGCCTCCCCTCTTAGGATTCAAATTACAGGTGCTGATAATGAGGTAAAACCGCAGGTTGGTAATGACAATAATCTTCTGCTCCCTGCCCCTGAGAATCTAAAACCAGGAATCCATAAGATAAATTGGCCCTGGAAGGTGCAAGTAGGACCCAAGTGGTGTGGCCTACTTGCACCTTGGGGGAGACTATTGGAGGTGGGAGGTTCAGTTACCCCCTCGGTGATAGGTACATGGCCTACTGACATCGTGGTCAATACTCCGGTCTTTATTGCTAAAGGGACACCCATCATGTCCCTATGGCAGATCAGGACTCCTCCTCTGGTGCCAGATATAGTTATACAGCCACAGATATCTGGCCAGAGGGTATGGTATCGGAGGCCGGGACATAATCCGGTGCGAGCAGAAGTATTGACCCAAGACAAGAATACGGCCTGTATCTTGCCCTGGAGGGCAGACCTTCCTCTCCTGGTACCCTTGAAACATCTGTATTACTCTCCCTAAGATTCTAAGCCTCTAGGACCATCAGAGAACAATTTGTGTGGACTGATGAAACGCAAATGGACCTGCACCTCGAGATGGCTTGTCTCCAGTAACATCTATCAAGCACTGGCCCACGGAAGATCGTGAATACCCATCCAATCATCATTTGAATAACATCAGCATTCGGTGCGACGGGAAATTGTATCAGCGTCGCGTTGGGTCTCTGTGATAAGGAAAAACTCACCTAATCATTGGTTCACGCTGTGAAGGGGTGGAGTGTATGGGAGATTGGTAATCACAACCTGAACCTCTGATTAATCAGCTGAGGCAAGTATGGGGTCAGCTGTGGGAGCACAGGTGAGAGTGATGTAGCTGTGCTCCCGGGAGGGGTGGAGCTTGACTCCATCCCCTCTGAGACCTCATTTAAGGGCTGACTCCCACTGGAGCAGTATCTCTTGGAGATCGCTCACCAGGGAGGACTGCCTCAGCTGCTTCAGTCAAGGCACCACCATTGGTGAGTTTTTCCTTTACTTATTCACTTATATACCTTCTGTACATTTTGTTTCCATCTGTACATTTAAAACCAATACATATGCCCACTTATTTTTGTTTCAGAAACACATGGTAGTCCAAGTACAAGACTTGCGTAAAATAGACTAAAATTATATGATGAAATTCAAATACCATAACATCATAAAAAATACCATTACACTGAATATACTGTACAAGCTAATTGCTTAAGAAAACTGCTGCACATAGCAAGTCACTTACAATGCTTTGTCTCCATCTCTAACACCCTCTTCTTGTCTGGACCTCAAATTTGAAGTACATAAAGGCTACATTGTTAAGTATATATTTGAACTTTTTGAATCTTAAAAGCAATGATGACTACTGGTAAAAGACTATTAAAAATTTGTATTCACCCTCATCTTTTGGCATTCTTATCAAGAACTTCAGGTCCATCTGTAAACACAATTTTGTTTGATTATCATATGTTGTATTGTTATTCATTCTTTTAACCTTCTTATAGCCATGTTTGTTACCTGTTCTGCCTCTTCACAACTTTCCTGAAGTCACTGTAGTGCAAACTTCGTCTGAAAGCCAGTGTGTGTCTACTAGCACCCTTATTTAAACTGATAGAGCAAAGAAGACAATATAATCAACCAGTATTAAGTACTGAGTCCAATTTTTACTACTGCGTTGATTTTGCCAATTGTATTACTAGTTAACTATCAGCAATAATGGTGCTGTGCAAAATACTGTACTACCATGAAGTAATGTCTCCAGCATTTGAAGATAGGAGAACAAACAGGCATTTTATTGATATCACTAAAGTAACAAGAGCTAGACAGCTGGCCTACATATCATAAATTCCTCACTCACAATACCATGCTTGGTTCAGTACACTAGTTTGCTTCCTGCAAACCACTAGTAGCACCTGGGCTGCTAAATTCTTAAATGCTTGCACCTGCCACTTCAATGCAACCCGAAAGCATTAGCATGTTGTTGCACATGTTACCTCACTGCCATCAAATAGCTCATTCTGTTCTATCACACCAGGCTGGAATTTATTCAGGAAATAAGTGTTTTTAATCTACTTACCAGGATCTGAGTAGCTTTGTTTTATACTGAACACAATAGTAAAGATTTCAATTAAACAATAATAGAAAAAGAAAACCAGTTTCCTGTCTTTTGTTAGGGATTAAATGAAAGTAATGAGAGAAAGGAAAGGAGAATCCTCTTTGATATCTGGAAAGGCTGGCTGCATCCCTTCACAAGTAACACAAAAACGTATTTTGGAAAGTCTTGCCTAAGACTTGTTGCCTTACATATTGTTACCAATTTTAACTTCAGTGTTTATACTATTTATATTACTTATAGTGAATTTACATGGTAAATTTTTCAAGCTTGGACTGGATCACTACAGAACACCTGACCTGACCCCACAGCTGGTGCTGCTTTGAAAAAGAGGTTGGAGTTACTTCTCCAAGTTCTTCTCCAATGTGTACCTGCCTGTTATACAAATATCAATTTACAGATAAAGTGCAAAGACAGATTATACTTAAAATTTAGGGTTTGGGTTTTTTTTTAGATATTTGTATGTCAGTCAGCACTTACATTATTCAGTAGCTTGCAGACAGCTGATTCTACGACTAAGACATTAAGACAAATCCAATGCAAAATTTGAACAGCGTTGGAGTTGAGCATATGCACGTTTTCATGCAAAGAAAAACTTAAGAAAGAACAAGTATGGAAGGGACATAATTCAAAAAAATTACTAAATAAAGGAAGTTCATATAAAAATGTATTTTAAATGAGAAAAATGGAAGCATAAAAAACTGCCTCCTAATTAAAGGATTTATATGGAAAATTAATTTATAAAATTCAGACGTATTTGTAGCTGAATGTTTTCTGCTGGAATTGGATTTCTGGATTGCTCTACCATTAGAACTAACATCATCTAACCTCTGCCAACTGATACCATCTGTTTATCTACACTACAAATATACCAATGGTAAGAGGAAAACCAAGAAAAACTTCCACTCCCTACTTGATGTAGCAGGGAATGTGACCACTGAGGATAAAGAGAAGGCTGAGGTCCTCAAAGCCTTCTTTACATCTGCCTTTAATGGGCAGAACAGTTATCCTCAGGGCACTTTATGCCCCAATCTGAAAGTCTGGGATGGAACACAGAATACATCCCCAGTGATTCAGGTGGAGACAGTTAATGAGCTCCTCCTCCACCTGGACTGTCACAAGTCCATGGGACTGGACAGGCTCCACCCTCAGGTGTTGAGGGAGCTGGTGGGGGTAATTGCTGAGCCACTCTCTGCCATCTATCAGCACTCCTGGTTAACTGGAGAGGTCCCAGAGGATTGGAGACTTGCCGATGTGATTTCCCATCTACAAGAAGGGTCGTAAAGAGGATCTGGGAAACTACAGGCCTGTCAGCCTGATCTCAGTACCAGAGAAAGTCATGGAACAAATCATCTTGGGTGAGATCACACAGCATGTGCATGGCATCCAGGGCATCAGGCCCAGCCAGCATGGATTCATGAAAGGCAGGTTGTGCTTGACCAACCTCATCTCCTGACATGGTTGGGTGACCAGGCTGGTAGATGAGGGTAAGGCAGTTGATGTAGTCTACCTAGACTCAAGCAAAGCCTTTGACACTGTCTCTCACAGTATTCTCCTGAGGAAACTAGCTGCCTGTGTCCTGGATAGTTATACCCTTCTTTGGGTAAGGAACTGGCTAGAGGGTCATGCCTGGAGGATAGGGGTTAATGGAGTAACAGGTCACCAGCCAGACTTAACAAGTGGGGTCCTCCAGGGGTTAGTTCTGGGGCCAATATTTAGCATCTTCACTGATGACCTGAATGATGGAATTGAGTGTATGCTTAGTAAGTCAGCAGATGACACCAAGTTGGGAGGTGGTGTTGATCTGCCTGAGGGTAGGGAGGCCCTCCAGAGGGATCTGTATAGGCTGAATCGGTGGGCTGAGGTGAATGGGATGGGGATCAACAAGGCCAAGTGCCGGGTCCTGCACTTTGGCCACAATAACCCCTTGCAGTGCTATAGGCTTGGGGCAGAGTGGCTGGATGACTGTGAAGAGGAAAGGGACCTGGGGGTATTGGTTGATGCTCAGCTGAACGTGAGCCAACAGTGTGGCCAAGAGGGCCAACAGCATCCACACCTGTATAAGAAATAATGTGGCCAGCAGGAGCAGAGAGGTGATCATCCCTCTGTACTCAGCTCTGGTGAGGCCAGAGTACTGTGTTCAGTTTTAGGCTCCTCAATACAAGAAAGACATCAAAGCCCTGGAACGTGTCCAGAGAACAGCAACAAAACTTGTGAGGGGTCCGCAGCACAAGTCTTATGAGGAAAGGCTCAGAGATGGGATTGTTTAGCTTGGAGAAGAGGAGGCTCAGGGGAGACCTCATTGCACTCTACAACTTCCTGAAGGGAGGCTGTGATGAGGAGGGGCTTGGCCTCTTCTGCCAGGCAGCAAACAGGACCTGAGGAAATGGCCACAAGTTATATCAGATGAGGTTTAGACTGGACATAAGAAGGAACTTTTTCCTCTCAGAGTGTGGTCAGACACTGGAATGGCCAGCGCAGGGAGGTGGTGAAGTTGCCATCCCTGGCAGCATTCAAGAGGTGTCTGGGTAGAATCACAGACCCAGGTTGGAAGATACCTCAAAGATCATGAAGCTCCAACCCCCCTACCTGGCAGGGCCAACAGACTTCCATGTTTACTAGATCAGGTTGCTCAGGGCCCCATCCAACCTGGCCTTGAACACCTCCAGGGATGGGGCACCCACAACGTCCCTGGGCAGCCTATTCCAGGACCTCACCACTCCCCCTAAAATCCAACCTAAATCTTCCCTCTTTCAACGTAAAACCATTTCCCCTTGTCCTACTATTATTAGCCCTTTCAAAGAGTTGACACCCCTCCTGATTATAGGTACCCTTCAGGTACTGAAAGGCTGCAGTGAGGTCACCCCACAGCCTTCTTTTCTCCAGGCTGAACAAGCCCAGCTCCTTCAGCCTGTCCTCATAGGGCAGGTGCTCCGGCCCCTTGACCATCTTCATGGCCCTCCTCTGGACCCTCTCCAACAGCTTTATGTCTTTCTTGTACTGAGGGCTCCATACCTGGACACAGTATTCCAGATGGGGCCTCACAAGAGCAGAGTAGAGAGGGATAATCACCTCCCTATCCCTACTGGCCTCCACTCTCCTGAATGGTAGGGAGCTAGGAGATATGGTTTAAAGGTTTTACTGTAGGTATGGTAAAGGGAGGAGGTTGGACTAGATGCTCTTGTAGGTCCTTTCCAACCTTGTGATTCTATACTTAAATCTTAACTGTTTTAAGCATTTTTTTTTTTTAAGTGAATAAAGCACAGTAAGCCTTCCTTAAACAATGCACTAATTTGTAAGAGCAGAAAGAATTCTATTCCCCTCCAAATAATCCATCTGAAAGCATATTAAATCATCGTTTTTACAACTTCCACAAGTAAAATAAAACACTACTGAATAAGATTTGATTCAGAATTCCAGATGCCATGAAGTTAGGACAGTCCAACTCAATAGTTTTAGTTCCTTGGAACAAGATAAAAATCTTGTATTCAAGGAATAAAGAAGGTAATAAATAGATAAGCAGCACATGGTCTCTGGAAATGGCCTCTTAAAATTTTCTACACTAAGATTTTTAGAAACTTGTATAGCTATAAGCACATTAAAAATTATACATTTAGGGACTTAAAAATGAAATGTATCTTTGAACATATGCTTTTATTTAACTGCCTTGTAAGATATACTAACAAATTCATGGACTCAAGATCTTTTTATGTTAACAGACAGAATCAGCATAGGGTGTGAAGTTACTATATTTCAGACAACTCATTAGAAAAAATCTTAATTAGTGTTAGTATTGTTTTATCCAATAGAAAAACACTGCTCTTGCTTTAAGCTCCAGAATGGGATGCTCTGCCTTAAAGCAGGCTCAAAGAAGAAAGGAACAGGCAGGAAAACCAAATATTAGGTGCCTGGCTCCTGCAAAATATAGAATTGCATTACAGTTAGGAAAAAAACCTCAATTTCCATACCAAAGCAATAATTCTTCTCAGAATTTTCCTGGAGAGATGCGATGTGCTCTTTAGTTCTACATTTGTAGGTAACAGGTGCCATGTAAAAGTGCAAAGGTCCCCATTTGATATACAATTTTAATGTCTAACTTACTTAACTCAATTCTGCTTATTCTTTCAAGTAAGGATGGTCAGATTTTGGAGCACAGTTTATCACTTACAAAGAAAATTCTGTGACTAAGCAGTACAAGGATCCTTGATTATAATTGTCCCCTTTTGTTTCACAGACGGCAACTGGACTGAATGAATCAGAAGTACTGTGCTTTAAAAAAAATCCCCTGATTTCTAGATACTGAACCACATAGTGGGAAGAGGGTGTCATTAAAATGACTCCCAACCCCCCACACACACCATGAAGAAAGTAACTGAAGAAATTAATTAAAACCTCTTCAAGTTTCTTCATCTCTGAATTGCAAAACTTCACACAATTTGCTACCCTGTCACTATCCCCTAGTAAACCAGTTTTTCCAAGACAGTAATCCAATGTTTTTCTGCTCAATCATAAATAGAGCCTCCCTACTCTGGCACTCCAACTACACTGACATATACACACACACGTCCCTCGCAGCTAACCCCTGATTTTTTCAACTTTTTTTTATGTTATTTTTTGTTGCTTCGGTAAGGCAAACCTGGCTGACCTCAGGCCTTATGTACCAAAAGTAAAACAACTTGCAAGAGGAAAAAGTGCACTAAAGTGCACTCCCCTCAATATCAAATCTTTTAGACCTTTATATGCTCATAAAGGTGAAAAGCTGAGGACCAATGGTTTGGCTTTTTTTTTTTTTTTTCTCCAAGGAACATCACCCACAAAACACAATAGCACTCAGAATAATATGGAGTGTACAATTGCACAGCTGTTCTTGACAAGAGCAGAGTAAGGGAAGGAAACTACACTACAAACTAATATAGCCCTTTGAAATATCTTAAACTGCAACTGTATCACAATGAAAAGTGAAGCTAGGTACCTATCCTGGAGCTAGACACACAAATATTTTCTCTCTATATACATTATGCAGCTCTCTGGCTCTTTAGTTTTGTTGGCTTCTTTTCATTTTTCAATCACTTTCCATATCAGAATGGTGGACCTCTCTCCTCTTTACTCTTTTACAACTCTGTAACTTTGGTTTGTGAATCTCCTGAGCAAGGCAGTAATAGAGCAAATTGGAAAAGCATGTTACACCCTTCAGCAAACCATATAAAATGTGACTAAGCTGAAATGAATTGTTCTAAGAAGAATTTACATTCATTTAGGTTTTTTGAAGTTTACATTTAAGTAGTTTGTCTGAAAGCCATGCAGTTATTTTTAATTATGTCTTGTAATATGTCAGTAGATTTCTCCCTGATTCCTCTTGATTCCCGTTATTGTACTTTAACTCTTTTTGTGACCTAGTATCTATTATGCCAGTAGATATTGGTATCTTGTAAGTCTCATCTTTTTAGGAGGTGCCCTCCCCTTACTTCAGTGTACCTGAATGACGTGTCAGCATTTCACTTTGGTGTGAAATCTTATTTTCAGAAATATAAAACCCAAAGAGTACACAGCAGATTCCATACATTCACCAAGCACGTATTATAAATATATATATATTAAAGGCACTGCTGACCGAAGACTGTGAAATTCCTCCCTCCAGCCTCAACAAAACTGCCTACAGATTAACTTTTCCTGAAGTTTTTTTTTGTTTGTTTGTTTTTTTAAAGTCAATACATCAAACATCAAGAGCTCCACCAGAAAGTACAGCAAATTCCACTTGAAGGAAATTGAATCCTTAGACGTATTTTTACTTATCAGGCAGCAGCATCAGTTTAAACTATTACCACAGCCCCAGCATTTGCTACTGTACTGCATCTCAGATACCTGCTTTGCTGGCTCTGTTGTCAGCATCAATTTTTGAACACTTACAAGCTATTTGATAAATCTCTCTGCATAGCTCAAACAAAAAAAAGTTTGAACCACTAGACCTTACACTGACATGGGTGAGAAATACTCCCCAATTCTAACTACACATGACTTGTTTGTGTGTGTGCGTGTGTGTGTGCAACAACACCTTCAATCAACACAGATGTTTCTTAGGTAAATGTGTTTCTGAACTCATGGATTATTTAATGAGAAAAAAGAAAACTAATTAAAATTTAATACATTACTCTCCTGACCAGTATTCAAATGCTCTGCTACAATACCAACTCAGTGTATTGGTTGTGCTCATTTGCAAAACATATACTTGAATTAATTACTAATGATCAACTAGGATGGAAAACAAACAAACTTAAGTGCTCTTTTCAAAAGAAAATGAAAAGAAAACATCTCTTTAAACCTCCCCAACATTGTATTTGGCCAAGAGCCAGTAAACATACAAGTAAATCATTTCCTTCCAGCACAAGTCAGATCTGCATCTTTAAGATTACCCAAAAATAAAATAACACGCTGATTTTAATTCAAGCTTTATTTTAAGAAATTCACCATTCTAACCTCTTCTTAGTGGACAAATTAAAAGAAATTTAATTGGAAATACTGGTAAGTCAGCACTTAAGTTTCATTTCAATTTTCTTGTGCCTTGTTAATTTTTACTATTCATAGAGAAATTGTTATGCAAGTCAGTACCTCATAAAAAAACTAAATAAAGGTATTATAAATAAATAAAGAGAATTTTTTATCTAAAGCCATTCATCAAGTGGACTAGTAACACAAGTACCATAAGCATATTGCAGTGTAGTTAACTCTAACTAGCCAACAGCACTCTTCCACCTTTTGCACAACACATTAGTGAGCATGGCAGTTGACCAAATGAAATATTTTCTATGAGAACGCTATGGAAGGCTGTTTCTTTAGATGTAAATTAGTTCAATTTGATTGTAAAACAGAACTTCACTCTAAAAGATACTTCATAGATTTATTTTTTTTTTTCCATAAAAATATTTCTTGGAGTTTCATTCAAGGAAGTTGCTTGATTCAAACAAATAAATAAACACCATCCTGGGTCAAACAAACGAATAAAACTCTTTCCTTAAACTGGGGAAAAGATTGCTTGAGATTTGATTTTAAGATTGACAAATTCTTTATTAAATCTTGAAGACAGAAGACCTTTCCATTTCCTCAAATTTTTCACAAATCAGAGGGAGGTGAAGAAATCAAGTATAGCTGCACTTTGGCACAAAAGCCGCAATGTGAAAGTGGACTGCCGGTCTGTAATGTATGGTCTTAAAGCAATAGAGGCTGTTGGTTTATTTGCGCATAGCTGGATGAAGTGTGAAGGAGATAACACTGCTTGAATAATTCCAACATGCAAAACTACATTCAAACTGCTACTAAAAATCTAAAAAGGAAAAAAAAAAAGTCCATACTAGTGACCAAACTAAATATCAGAACTATCTTAAAGATTTTAGAGGTCTTGGACACAAAATTACTAGGCAGATGCTGTTCCCAGGAAAGTGAACTGCCATTAATGCATGATATTGAATGATGTGAAAGTTCAAGTGAAAGACAAACTGAGTTTAAATAGTTCATTTGTAAACATGCAAGACCTGTCCTTCTTAAAAAGAAAATACAACACAAGTTGCTCAAGAAAAGTCATCAAAAAGGAAATATGCTATTTTTTATGGGAGAACATTACACTGTAAGTAACACTCCCACTGGGCTCTGGATCTGCAAGTAATTTTGTACTTTCAGCCTGTAACCCAGCCTTTTAAGACAGAAACACTGAAACAAAAACTTAAAACAAAGCTGAGAAGATAACAATGCACACGAATTCTATCAGTTCTTGTTCTGCCTATGAATTATCTGCATAACACATGATTTGGTTTTTCTATTTTGAACATATCACTCCACATTTCAGCCATTACAATACTCAAACAGGAGAGCTGGACCAGATGATCTCCAAAGCTCCCTTCCATCCTCCACCCTGTAGTGACTTAAAGTCTTTTCCATTGGTAGTCACAATAACTGAATAATTAAAATAAATAGAGATTTTACGATCAGAAATTTAAAAAAAAAAAAAAAAATCAAAACAAGCAAAAAAAGAATCAAAGCAATCTCAAGACTTCTCTCCAAATGTAGATGACATGAATGTCATGAAAGGGACATACTTCTCTGAACTAAAAAAAACAAACTCTTGACAACAGCAAGTGCCAGTTAAATAGAAGTATCAAAAATCCTGTGGCAAGAAAGTATTCTTGCATTAACTACATCTGTCTAGCTGAAGTTGGACTGAGAAAGACAATAAGGTAAAGTAATGAAAAGATGAAGTCTGTTGTCACAAATAAACCTGGATATTATTGCACCTAGGTATTTCAGTTCACTGTAAGTAAAGAGAAAAAACTTGCACTGTACTTCTAATATCTTAGACATATACCTTAAAACAAAAGAATAGGCTATTCAGAAGGAAGTCAACTAACAGAAAGTTGAAAGCCTGAAAGGCAAAAGGACAGGTTTACACTAAAGAGCTCTGAGACTTTTTGGTTTTATAAAAAAAGAATTAGTTTATGTAAAAATTAAGAGGAAACTGGTATTTTTTAATAAAAGTATTTCTCTAAAATTATCTGTTAGAAATATAACCTTCATCATCTTCAGAACAGCTCTACCAGTGCAATGCATTTTAGGACACTTTCATCTTTTAAGAATTTATACAAGGCACAAACACCTTATGAAGCTGGGAGGAACCGATTGCCTTTTTGTTTGTCTTATGATTCCCTAAGATACTGTCCAACAGACCATTTAAGTAACTCCTGTCTATAATGAGCTGGGGATTTAAATGTCTACACCACACTCTGCTTGCCAACTATTTTTTTTATAAAGCACAGGGTAAAATTTTAATGAACAAGTCCTCATTGTTAGTAAGAGATAAGACAAGACTTCATACTCACTGCTACAAAAGCATACCAACCTCAGAGAATGAACACACTGTCACCTGGCCTCGCTGCTTTTCCTGAATTGTTCTAACACACTGAAAGCACAGTCATTCAGCTTTTGATTTAGTATTCCTGACGATTATACTTTAACACAGCTAGGAAACCTCCTAACCACAGACAGAGAAATGGAGGACTCAGACAAAGTCACAGAAGACAAGAACCAAAGCCCAGCTAATACTTCATCCAAAATTCATTCCTTGGCACCTCATTATAAAAAGCACACAGAGCAAGTTCACCCAGTAATGTAAGGTCTTGAATCATACATAAAAGACAACAGTGAAGTACTTGATTTTTATCTTGGAATTAGCAACTACTTGCCCATACTGACCAAATATTAATAATTTATATAAATAGCAGTTAGAACTTCAAAATATACAAACTAGAACTGAGTTGAACAGCAAATTATGTAACAGTCCTTTCTCCTTCCTACGCAAATTTGAAATAGCCTATCTAGAATGCCCACTAAGTCCAGAATTATTTCCTTTGCTTCAGGACAAGATTCTTTGGACAACTTGTACACAGTATGAGTATGGGTGCTTGTGTAACCCTGTAAATACTGCCTACACTGTCTATGCTGTAAACATTTGTCTATACCTTTACCTGAGCATTCCTACTTCCACTCTTATCTCCAAATCCTTTTGTCATTTTACAACAGCAGTACCTGGTACTTCCAGAGATTAATGACTAGCTAGGCTAATGGTCTGTAGCAGAACCACAGGTTATCAGCTTCGCCCAGCTGCTCTTTAATCTCCAGACAGTCCAGAGCACCTTCATCATTATTGGGTAATTAGCATTAATGAAAGCTATGCATACACACAGCACAGATTAATACACCCTCAAGCCTGTATGTCAGAAAATCTTACTTTACAAAAAGTGAAAGTATCCAACATAAATCACGTCTGCACTGTTAAATGAAAGAATATTTCCACATCTACCTAAAGGCATAAGCATCAGTAACAGACTAATGACTTGTAAAATTTTGTGAAGCAAATTACTGAAAACTTCACACACACACACAAAAAAAAAAAAAAAAAAAAAAAAAGAAAAAAAAAGGAAAAAAAAAAAGAAAAAAGAAAAGCTCCCCCACCAAGAACTTTATTTCTTCTCTTTCACACTTCCCAGATCTATAGCTCTACCCAAAACATCTCATTCAACAATTCAACACAATATAACATGTTGGAAAACAAAACAGTACTAAATACCTTAAAAGGATGCAGAAATAAATATTTATATTAACAGTGTTGTATAGTTGTAATAATACAGAGCTGAAATAGATGGATAGCCAAAGAGTATATAGGAAAGACTCACCAATACTGAGGCTCACTGAAGAAACTCCACACGGGAGCAATACCCAGAAAGAGAAGCTGCCTTAGTGATGGTCAGCCCTTAAATGGGATCTAGGAGAGGTGGAGTCAAGGAATCACCTTCACCTGTGCTCCCACAGCTGACCCATCACTTGCCTCAGTTAATCAGAAGTTCAGGCTGTGATCACAGTTTCACATACAAGTGTAAATATTGGTTGTATGTGATGCCAACTGCATTTTCATCCATCACTAAATCACCATTCACTAAAACATATTACCTCAACATGTTCATTGTGACTAACTAACCCTCCTTCCAAAATTGCAAGTTCTATAATTTTTATTTTATTATTATTTATTAAAAAAAAAAAAAAAAAAAAAAAAAAAAAAAAAAAAAAAAAACTTAAAGGCTATTCATGGTCACATTGATATATTCATTAACCATAAGGCTACATTTCAAACTGCTTTTTCTAAGGAATCTGTGAGTACCTCTTACCTAAATTTTGTATCCTACGTCTTTGGAGGTGTGCACCCCCTGACATTGCAAGCCAAATTCACTGCAACAAAAAAGCCTAATCTTTTGCCCACAGGAAGAATGGAGCAACTTTGGCTAATCAACATAAACAACAATAACTTTACTCCAAATTAGTCAATTTGGATCATTAGCTGGGTCTAAGAGATAGGGCCAGAGAGCAACTCCTTGACTAAAATCTCCATTGTTCCATTGGAAAGCTTTTAATGGTATGAGGTAGGAATGAGGTCTTCTTTGATTAATCTTCTTCTTTGATTAAAGATTAACTTCATCATTTATACCAAATGCAACATACAAGGCCAGTGCTACTCTGCAAACTGTAAATGGCTCATATGCCCAATTGCAATATTCATTTCAAAACAAGTTTCTGTTATATTTATTACCAGTGATTTACGAAACATTATTCAGAACATTTGATCATGAGGAGTATACTAAAAATATTTTTCACAAACCTTTTAATTAAACTCACACAAAATGTAAAAGGGATTTCATACAAAAAAAAAAAAAAAAAAAAAAAAAAAAAAGTTTGATAAGATCAATTTGTAGCAGAGTACCTAAATACTATGAGATATAATTTTCAATATATGTAATTCAAGTATGCCATATAATAGTTTCATAATAACATGCAATTTAAATCAGCTAATCCTCCATTTATCTCTGAATTCTAAAATCTTTTGAATTTACTGAAATTCACAGACATGCTCTTAATATAAGAATATATGATCACAAGGGTAGTCACTTAGTTCATACAAGGGGTTTTTACAGCCCAGTGTTCAGCCTCTGTATATGGACACAAATGGATGCCTAGTAAAGAAATAAACATGACAAACGTAGATAATAAACTATACTTAGTATTTTCATAGCAGCCAGCTAGATTTTCCATGCCTAATGTGTTTTTCATACTTAGTGATCCCAGATGTCTCTCCCCTCCAAGTATTTGTCCAATCTCCTGCTTAACACAAATAAGCTTGCATCTGAAGTGGCTATTGTGGAAACACTTGTAATGTGTTATTTATTCATTTTGGAAGTAGTAAAAGAAAACGAAACAGTAAAAATTCCTCACAGAAACAAGAAAAGAGATAGACTGATTGCAATAAAGAGCTGCAAGGGATGGGAAGCTTTTACTTTTAAAGAACATTAGTATTCAGAAAGGAAGGACAAGAAACCTCAGCATTTATTTGCCCTACATTCTTTCCAAAGGCAGTAAAATGGTAATTTTGGATTTGTCTAATCTTTATTTCTTTGTTCCCAAAGATCAAGGTCCAAAAGACCTTTCCTAAAAGAGTTAATCATGGCTCATCTATCATTCAGCAATGGTCTCCATTGAGAGCTGACAAAAGTCAGAATGAGAGAATAATGAATTAACTACTGCTAATCCAAATGCATGTACATATTACAAAAGCCTTCAATGGGACAGGTATCAGAATGAAACTATTGTGCATTTCAGAGTATCAGCTGAATGCGCTAAATCTGAGTAGAAACACGCCCATACACATACATATAATTTCTGGAAATAGAGTTATTGACAGAACCATCAGATTTCTCAGTTTACATAAAATGAAATGTGTTCTGTATTTTCAGATGGCAATTTCATGTTGTTTTTTTTGTTTTGTTTTGTTTTGTTTTGTTGTTGTTGTTATTGGTTTTTTTTTGTGTGTGTGTGTTTTTTTTAATGCATTCAAAATACAGACAGCATCATCTTATGTACAATATTAACTGCCAGCAAAATCCACCAAAACCTTTTGTTTCTCTGCTGCACCAGAGAATTAAATAAGAAGATCTTCACTGGGTTTCTACCTCCACCACATTCAGTTACCTACTCAAACTCTGATAACTTATGCTTTAAAGTTTCATTCTACACTGCATTGTCTTGCATATGTCATAAACTTAAAATTTCCTTTAAGTTTTGAGTTTTAGGTTTTTAGGTTTTTGTTGTTGTTAAGTTTATTGTCACATAACTTTTGCAATTCTGTTAGGTATGTCCATTCATTTAACTAGCAGAACAAGTCAAAAGCACAACTTAGAAATGAAATCAACTAAGAATCTATGTAGATTTAATTTCTCTTTTCAGAGTTCCCATAACTTGCAATAAATGTTTCACTGCATTTTTAAGCAAAAATTTGGTTTTGCTCTATTTATTTATTTATTTTGGCTCTATTTATTTATTTATTTCAACAATTATATCAATTTGTTCTTCAGACTAGACACACATTCTTGTCACCTTAAAAGCACAGTTGTCATGACAAATAAATAAATATTCATGGCTACGTGAAGTCATCACTTGTATGGATTTGGAGATTACTCCAATGAGATATTAAACATAATGCAATTTAGCAAGCAATAGTAAAAAGAAAAATCAGAAAAATGCAAAATCAAAGACAAGGAATAATTAAAAAGGAAAGCAAATTCATCAGAAGCTGCTGTAGAGTGCATGAGATCTTAAAGTAAATGAACAAATGAAGTCCTTTCAGTATTAGTGATAACAGCTATAAAATTACAATCTATCATGCTTGATAGTCTCGTTTTACAGCTGTCTGATTTAAGCACATTTCATACTATAGTAGCTGACAGGAACAACTCTGCCCAAGTTATACATGAAATGTTACTATATCTGGAAGTTGGTATCATTTAAGACGTGCCAGGGAAGCTCAGTTCCATCTTTCCACTCTGTTTTGTATTATTACATTTTCAGCACATCTTGCTTTGAATGCATCATCAAATATGTATTGGCAGTTGTGTAAAGATGTGCTGTGATTCGTCTGCTCAATATTTTGTGGCATTACTCCTTGCCCAGAAAAAATTTAATATTCCTTTGTTTTTCTCACCTTTCTTATGTTTCATCATCTTTCTTCTTTCATCCTTCATATTATCCTCTTATAAAAACACATGTATAAATGCAACTTCCAGACAAGATAATTAATGTAGAATATTCTTTATGTATACCTCATCTTGTAGCAACAAATGAATCGGAAGAGGAAAACAATATTAAAAACAAACTGTGGAAGCATCATAGTACTCCTTTTGGGGTTGAATTAATTCATTGACTATTCGGGAAAAACAGTATTTGAAGAAAATTTTAAGAAAGTGAATGCACTGTATATTATCTAGACTGTATTTTAGACATACTTATTGCTGCTCATGACTTGTACTGTCTCAGGAGTACAAAAGAATCTCCTCAAATATATCTTTTATCTTCAACATGAATTATGTTATTAATAGCAGCTCATCTTATTAAAAAAAATAGAATTTTAATAGTGTAAGTTATCTTAATCAAACCAACCAAACAAAAAAAAAAAAACACAAAAAACAAAACAAACAAACAAATAAGAAAAACAACAACAACAGGAAGAGAAAGTGGAGATACTAAGTACTAAGTACACATTAATCCTTCATATTAAAGCGTAAACTGGAAATGAGAACATGAAGAACTAAAAAAAAGCTTCACCAGATCTTAATGACAAAACACAGCTTTGCATACTCAGCTGTGATTTGCCTGTGCCTAACTTAGCAAAGACTTTGAATGGACTTCCAGTTGTTACAAGAGGAATTATATTCCCAGGAACTTTTAGCACAAGTCATAAATACAAGTTGTTCAGTATGTATATATATATATTTTCCTGGAATTATCTGACAGATATTAGTGTACATCAGTATTGTATTACTCCTCACATACCATCTGCATTCCATGTTAATATTTCACAAATGGCCAAAAGATGAAATACACAAAAATGAGCAAAGAAGTCACAGAGCACTGAAATCACTTGATCAACTTGTGTCAGGCAATTAAGAACAGACATCCAGAACTTATTATTATTTAAACTTTTAAGTCACAAAAGTAGGGTGGTTGTGTGAAGCTATAATGGCTATCCAGATCTATATGCTGAAAATGTACTAATTCTTAAGTATAAGGAGACGAGAAGAAACTAATTGGTAACACTGTCAGATTGGTCCCTTCTGAAAGTGTAATCAGAAAATACATATTTTCCATCTTTATTTATTTATTTTTTTTGCCTATCACAACATAATAACACAGTATTTAACTATAAAGCCCTGGGTAAGAGCAGAAAATTCTCTGCTGATCCAACCTCCTCCCCTGTTCTCACTTCACCAATGATACAAATGTTGATGGACACTTTGGGAAATACAGGGGATGCAACTATTGACAGATCTTAATACACCTTAATACAAATTTCAAATATACATACATTGTTAACCTGTAAGACAATATCTGTTTACACTGGAATAATAACTTCGTACATACATACTGGGATCATTTATACACACAGATACTCCAAAGTCAACCAGATTCCTTTGCAAATGTACTCTTACGAAGGTAGGTCTTCAAGTAGATAATTAGGATTCAAAGAATATAGGCATAAAAATAAGTTCCCGGGATTACTAGCATCAAGGATACTGAGACTGTGAATAGAGGTTTGATCATGACTTGAATGTAAACTTCCCAATGTTTAGTATCAAGGATATAATAGCCTTAAGTTGTTTATATCTACCTAGTATGGTATCACATGGGTCTACACAGATAAATTCTCACACTAGAAAGAACAATCAAAGACAAGAGCAGAGGGAGAATTGTACTGGATGTAAGATAAATTCATCAGGGATACTGTACATTCTAGATTGCACATTATAAATTATATAAAAGTAAAGGAGCTTCACTAACCTCTCAAACATTTCTGTGCAATTATGAGTAGAAAAAGATTTGTTTTTTTTTTTAATCTTATACAAGACTTGAAAGAGTACACCATCATTTCGCTAACTCCCCCTCAGATGTCATAAACTCTATATTCTTGACGTCTATCCATTCACCAGCCATTAAGGAAAATTTTGTTCTTAACTATTACTTAGTCTATGGAGACATCTTTAAATATTATTTTGAAATATTATGTGAAGCCTGATTTATGCGGCAGGCAATAGATCTTGTTCAGCTGCCTTCCCTTAACAGAAATAGCCTTTTACAGACATCCATTATAAACCATCTCTGTACTACCTGATGTTAAAAATAAAGTGTGTAGACGTGAAATAAATGAAAAAGAAAAAATATAAAAATAAGCAAATACACACGTACACACGTAAGCACACTCATACACAGTCCGTTAGATGGTCACAGGGTTGGAGCACGTCCCCTGTGAGGACAGGCTGAGAGAGAATCATAGAATCATAGAATTGCCCAGGTTGGAAAAGACCTTAAAGATCATCGAGCCAAACCACAACCTAAACACACTACCCTAACTAACAACCCTTCACTAAATCATGTCCCTGAGCACCACATCCAAATGGTTTATAAACCTATCCAAGGATGGTGACTCAACCACCTCCCTGAGGAGCCTATTCCAGTGCTTAACAACCCTTTCCGTAAAGAAGTTTTTCCTGATATCCAACCAAAACTTACTTGAGGCCATTTCCCCTCGTCCTGTTGCCTTTCACCAGTGAGAAGAGACCAACCCTGCTCTTGCTGTGAGCACCTTTCAGATATTGTAAGAGAGCAATAAGGTTCCCTTCAGCCTCCTTTTCCCCAGTTCCTTCAGCCACTTCTCATAGGATACATTCTCCAAGCCCTTCAATAATCTTTGTTGCCCTTCTTCGAACCTTCGAACAATGTCCTTTCTGTACAGAGGCGCTCGAGTACTCGAGGTGAGGCCTCACCAATGCTGAGTATAGGGGCAGGATGACTTCTCTAGTCCTGCACATCACACCATTCCTGATACAAGACAGGATGCCATTGGCCTTCTTGGCCACCTGGGCACACTGCTGGATCATATTCAGCCGACTGTTCATCAGCACACCAAGATCCCTTTCCATCAGGCAGCTTTCCAGTCACTCCCCGTCAAGCCTGTCAGGTTGCCCAGGGTTGTTGCAACCAAAGTGCAGCACCCGCCACTTGTCCCTGTTGAAACTCATGCAGTTTACCTTGGCCCATCAGTCCAGTCTATCCAGTGCCTTTCATCCCTCTTGCAGATAAACCCCACGACAACACCAACAATTGTGGGCATAAGAAATATTCAAAAGATCTGTAACAGAAATTTTTCTTTGTCTGGGAAAGAGAAGATGATAGATATCTTTGTTTCATTCTATTCTCTTAACTCTTAATCTACACATGGCCTTTTTTATTTTATTTTATTTTTTGTACTGTCATCTTTCTCTTACTTATAGCTTACTGCATGGGGAGAAATAGCAGAGGGACAGAACTGAACCCAGAATAGTCTGGAGCAACCTCAAGCTGTAATTATAAGGAAAATCTTATTCTGCCTTGAACTGGAATAAGCTCATTTGGTTGGAAACTTCAGGGCATGTACTTGTAAAGTTCCACCAAGTCTTCACTAAGAACATACAAATTGTAGTTTTCAAAAAGGCTTATAGCCTGGTCTGGGCTGTTTCACAGACTTCTGGGAAAAGACATCTGTGCACATCATGCTACTGAACAGACACATTAATAAATAACCTCACTGCTTACTACTAGTAAACTACTCCACCAGAATATTTAGGTCACTTTAGCATAAAAAAATAGTTGTTTCATTAGAATATAAAAATGGTGACACTGCTTCAGATCCCTCACCCTATGTCCCTCCCCCCGCCCCCCCTTTTAACCTAATTTCCTGGAACTCCTCTTCATATTTAACAATTGGCATGGCAGGTTGTTCTCTCTCTCTCACTCACTTTCTCTCTCTTTCTCTCTCTTTCTCTCTCTCACTTTTTTTTTTTTTTTTTATATATATATTTAATCCATCTTCCAATTCAGAGGCCTGAATTGTTGAAATCATTTTTCTGAGTAATTAAAAAAAAGTCTCCTTTTTTTTTTCCTACGTCTATTATTCTTTCCCAGTCTTCTCTGGTATATATCTGACCAGGACACACAAGGTTATGAATGGAATTATTCCTTTTAGAAAAAACAAGCCTTAAAAAAAGAAAAATATGTATGCTGAATTTAAATATTTTTAAAGGGTCTTTAACACCCTCATTATGGATAGTGTGACAGATTAAACATCCTATCACATGCCGAGCAAAAAAAAAAAAAACAACAACAAAACCCAAAAAAC
The DNA here is from genome assembly GCF_039878825.1 of Excalfactoria chinensis. Classification (NCBI taxonomy): domain Eukaryota; kingdom Metazoa; phylum Chordata; class Aves; order Galliformes; family Phasianidae; genus Excalfactoria; species Excalfactoria chinensis. Next base: position 109,027,253 of record NC_092825.1, on the reverse strand, counting down.
TGTGAAAAAGCATATACGTATCTTGCTGTCTATCAACACACTAAATACATTAGCATGATTTTTTTTTTTTCTTTATTGTTCAGACTAGCTTACTACTGATGCCACTGCTGACTATTAAAACAACAGATCCAATGTTTAGAATTTATGGAAGTGTGATGATGCCAACACATTCTGATACTCATAGGACATTCAATTAAGAACCTTCAAGGCAACCAAGAATAAACAAGAATACACACAAAAGGACAACAGGTGAATTCTTTCCTATCTCAGTTCGGATAAGCCATTAGAATTAATCTTTTTTGCCTTAGATTTCAAAGTTGAACTCCAGTGAAATTCATTAAATGTTCACAATGATATAAAAGCTGAGACTTTCAAGTGATTCTCCACATAATAAATCATGCTGAAGACAGAAATCACAGAGATTTGAACAAGTTACAACCTAAGTTATAACCCACTTTTATCTGTTTGATCACATAGGTTTTCATCTTATCACTTGTAACTGAAGTTCCTCTGTAACTGGAACACTTCTCTGAGACTGCTGAAACTTTGTCAAAAAGTAATTGCATGAGTCCTCAAAGAAACTAGTCCTGACATGCTTAGGAGATAAGCTCTATGTTTCAGTACTGTGTGAATTTTATAACAGAAGCTTCCATTTAAGCCTATTACCTTAGAAAAGAGAAATTAAGTGGACTTCTGAATTCTTTGATTTTGACACTTTTTCTGATATGCAGCAATATATTCTGAGTTTTTAGCAGCAAGTAACAGGATTTATTGTGTGGCATAAAATATGCCAAATCACTGAACAAAACAGCATAATGGTGTGACATATGCAATGCCACCAACAGAGAAAGAAGACAAAGAATTTGGTGCTGGTGATAAATGAGGAGGGTAATTGGAAAACAAAGTGTAATAGACAGAAAACACTTAGGCACTTTCATGTTCCTGTACAACATGCCAGATGTAGAAGCCATGTTATTCTCTGCAACAAGGCTGAAAAGCAAAGAAAGCAAAACAAAACAAAACAAAAATATAAAAAGAAGGACATGTGCTGCAGAGAAAGCTGAAACTGAATGTAGAATTTATACATTTTACCACAGTTTATCACAAGTTTCATAACTAGAAAGCAAGCAATTAACTAGGCTGTAGCTTTCTCTGTCTGGATCTATATTTCAGATGAAATTTTTTTTTCATGATGAATAGAGATGATTTAGAAGAATCAGACATAAAGACAATAATCTACTCTATAATCTCAAATAACAAGGGCAGACTGGATGTGGTTCTGGGCAGCCTGGTCACCCTGCACATAGCAGCAGGAGTTGAAACTAGATGATCATTGTGCTCCTTTTCAACCCAGGCCCTCTTGTGATTCTATGCTTCTATGATAACTATGAATAACATAAAGTGCTTGTTTTCTGCTATATAGATAAATCACAGTTTCAAGGTATTTGATTTTTTCATCGTTAAAACTCACTCCTCAGTATTATCTGCACACATTGTTAGTGTGACTCAGTGGTGCGGTTCTATGAAACCATATGCTCAGAAGTCTGAAGGCTGCTGAAGCCTGTCAACAGTCAGACATATCAACTGCTGACATCTGCACCAGTTGTCAGACCAATGACTATGAATGTCACTGCTCATTAGACTTATTTTCAGTCATCCAGCTACAGTGATATGATCTGTAACTCTTCCTGCTATTGCAGGATACAAGGACCGATAGTCTGATTCACCCAGTTGGAGAAATAGTAGAATGCTGATAGTATCCCCAGTTACTATGACAGCATCACAGCCAGGGTGTGATCCAGGTATCGCAATGCCTGATAACAGGAAAAACACAGTCCAAGCTCTAATGTAAATCTATAGAAAAAGTAAAACGTGTATTTCTGAATGGAAAGACAGGTCAAGATGCACAAGCTTAGGAATAAGAACTCACTGTTAATTTTTCTTTATCCCACCACTATTTCTCACACATGCAAGAAGAAAATAAGATATCAGGATAATCAGGATGGTATGGATAGATGGAGGGCCCAAAAACAATCCATAGTCCCTGTGTTCATAGGAATTTTTGATCATTCCTGGAAGATGCAAAGGAGACATTTCCTTGCCCTATTTCCTCACAGGCCACACAGGAGCTATCTAAAATCAGGTCAGAAGTCAAACACTCACACGCATTACATGCCAGTTGTAATATGAAATACAATTTAAAAATACAATCTAAACTATAAATCCAACATTGTATCTTCCAGTTCTGCAAATACTTTCCAAATCTTAGTAGAACCACTTTGGAATACGGAGTGGTAGCACCTCTCCTTTTCTGACAACAATGCATGTTGCATTTCAACCTTCTATTTCAAGGCTATCCATTTAACCTTGTCAGAGTTTTTTGTTTTGTTTTGTTTTGTTTTTTTTTTTTTTTTGTTTTTTGTTTTGTTTTTTGTTTTGTTTGTTTGTTTGTTTGTTTTCTTTTTTTTCCCCTTAAAATAAAGAAGATGGCATTTGGTTATTTATTCCAAAATCTAGTAATTTCTATGCCTGAACTTGACAGAAATTTCTACTGCAAAAAAATACAAATCTTATTTCCATTCACTTAGCATAACTATGTTAATATTGAATTATTAATATCACCATAATTACCTGTAACCATATAACAATATCTAAATGTACAGTACTTTTTTTTTTTTTTTTTAGAGCAAGTTGTGTGCTCAAATGCCTTACTTAACCCTTTCTTTCCTATTGATATTATCAAGAGAGATATGACCTAATCATGACAGATGACACTACGAAGCCATCCTCCCAAAGAACGTGGATCTTACATACGAGCATTTCTACTGTGGTCAGAAGGCCACAGCTTAACACTTTGTGGTACAATAATCTGCAGCATAACTATTCATCCAGCAGTAACTACTGCTGAAACAGTGATTTTAATCTACTCATAAACAGCCATATTAATCTACTCATAAAGGGTAAGTTAAAGGCCAATTGCCAGCAGTGGAAAATACTTGGTATAGGCTATAGGTAATACATTATAGACCCCGTCTAGTCTGCTTTCACTGATTTTCACAGCTTGTATGACTTTACTTCATTTTCTGAGTGGATAAAAAACACAGAATCCAAAACTGGGTCAAACCATACCTGCCTATTATCTGTGATTAATATCTCCAGCATTGCTAATAGCAAGAGACAGTCTCATACTCTGATCTGCCAGGCATATTACAGTAGTGCAAAATCTCCATAAAGCGCAGGACTCCACAAAACACTCCTGCCCCAAGACTTCAATATGGACCGCCTTCAATACTTCATACTCAAAGAAACATCTGGTCTCCCCTTGTGTTCCACATGTATAATTAACACAGTGATTTCAGACTATGATTTAAACCTCTGGAGGCTATGTGACACTATAAGATTTGCCAGGGAAATTTTTAAACACATATGCAAACAGATTGATATGCTTTGAAAAAGTGCACAAAAAATGTAGGTCATTAGGAAGACAAAATCCATACTTCAGGAGAGGGCAAGGAATGATCTTTCTGGGGAGTTCAGGGGAAGTTAGTCCCAGGAAACTCAGTTTTCATTCTTATTTTAATTATTATTTTTATTTTTTAAGAAGTCATAATGCAGGCTCAGTGTCTGCCATGTAGAAATAAGCTTTCCTTGTCAGATGCTCATCTTGCCTGGGTTCCCAGTGGGGAATGAGGCAATCACTGAATGCCTCAGCTAGTGACACATTTTACTTGTCTCCTTGCATTTGGAAGAGGCTGATAGACTAGTTTGAACCGCTCACTCTGCTTTATTTAACAGAACACAAGTTATAATCCATGTGACTTCCATAAAATAAACACTGCTTATAAAACCCAGAGATACATAATGACTAGAATCATACTCCTCAAAGCACAATGCAAGGAATATGTGAGTTTTCTATGAATAACAATATGCCAGAAATACTAGAAACTACATAAAAATCATAACACAATCACAAGACAGCCACACCAACTACATTTGTTAAACTACATTGTAGTTTTCATCATTAAATTGCTGTAGAACAAGTACCATCGCTTTAAGGGCTATTTCCAAGGTATTATTTTTTTACAGTGTATTTGATAGCAAGATTTTGTTTAAATTTTAAATGATATTTACGTCCCCTTAAAGACTTACAGCAAACCAGAATTGAAAATCTAAGATTTTGATTAAACATTTTTGCAGCTATGATATAATAATGTCGTATTGCACGCAATGTTATTAATTTAATTTGCTTCTTTCAATTAGCTTTCCAGAGGTACAGACTGGGGAGATATCTTACTGCTTTTTCTGAACAACTATAAATCTTGTAAGCTGGTATTTTAAGACTCACAAGGACTGCTCCTTCCAAATTTTGCATCTCCTGAGGCAATTTTAGAGGCATAATAATTGTTTTTAATTACCTGCACTGTCAAATTAAAACTTCAGCAAAATTATCCAGTTACCTTTTTGGCTTAGATAATTGTTTTTATTTAGTGGTCGTATGTTGTCTTTTTAAATTCGTTATATTATTCATTTCCTCCTTTACTTCAAAGTATTTTTTCTTGCAATGCAAACCTGCCAAATAGTAAGGTTTCTGGAACATTATAATAAGTAATGACATAATCTACACGTCTTCCATGTTTCTTTATAATTCACAATATATTTTTACTTTGTCAATCAGAGAACAAATGTCTTTACAATTTACTAGCAAACAGAGACTGCTGGAAAGCCAGCTTCATTTCCAGCCAATAACTAAAAATCTTATATTGATTGATTTATATTCATGCTATATTTTTAAGAACAAATAAAAGCTTTCCATGCAAATTCTCTATTTTCAAAGCCTGTTATTCAGAGGTTTCCTTTTCCCTGAATATTTTGAGTTACCAGCTATGTCCCATCTTCTCAAAGACTGCTTTCACTAGGAGTAGAAAAATCTCTCAGTGGAGAACAAGACAAACAACAGTTTTAAGAATGACAAAAATCCCATCAGATAAACTACAAATAAACTGATGAAATAGATGATCCAATTTTTCACATTTATAAGCCATTTTCCAATTTAACATTGTTATTATTTCTAAGAAACAAAATAACAGCAGCTGTGCTTTGCATTTAACATATACTGTTTTATTGACCAGTCATTCCATAAAACAGCTAAACTCATATTTATCTTGGACACAGGACTGCTTTTCTATCTAACATATAAAGCAAAGCCCTTATAGTTGTATATATATATCACTAACTTCACCAAAGCACACCACTGAAATCAAAATAACTTTTAGACCTGCCACTTGATAATGCAAGTTTTTATATGGATTGTCCTGCTACTAGAAACTGAGAGGGTACCTAGACATCAAGTGACTTACTTAGAACCTCCTTTACTAACTAGTTGATGTCACTATCCAGCCAACAACTAATGAGGGACAGGATTTAGTAGAATTTGTAGAATTTTGTAGTGACTCAAAGGATTGTGAAAGAAACATGTGCGAACGTTACAAAATCGAACTGAAGTGTAATGGTTTTATATTAGACACCTCAATGATGAAAAGAAGCAGTCACTTACTGTAAGGCTTGCATAATTATATTTGAAATACTATATGTTATTTGATATTATTACGTTAATTAATAATTATCTGTTTGAAAGTACAAGCTTTAATATTTTGTTTGATTCAGTTGTTTTTACACAGCTCTTAAGGCACAGTACCTTAAGGGGGGGAGCAAGTCTTAAGAAAACATCAGTTATAATTTTGTAAACTTACTTTCTATTCTCATTAGATAGGAAAATTTACAGAAGGAAGTTGCATATCAATAATTTACAACAGAATAGTTTTTAAGGGGTTATCTGTTTGTTTCCTGTACAGACTTCAGCTATAGACATCAGTATTCTTACAGTATGATTTGCTATATTAAGGAATAAAGCTTCAAATAGCACTACCAAAACATTTTGTTAATGTTAGAACATGCTCTGAAGTACAGATTTTAGGTTTTGTTTTGGTTGACAGCAGGGAGTTGTGCACTGTTTTAGGTGTCTGCACATAGAGGGTCTGCTTTTCTCCTCTGTATTTTGGAGAAAGAATACTTTAGTATCCCAGTGTCTACATTTCCAAGCTCCACTCAATTTGTCATTTCTTTTCTGCTTTGGTTTCACATTCTTTCTTTCTTTAGAAATATTTTAACAGTTTCTTTACTTGTGTCTCTGACCTATGAAGCATAAGCTGCTACTTTTTGCTGCTGCTACTCTCAGCACATCTCAGAGGGTCACAATACATACACTTCTTTCCTGCACTCTGTTCTCCTTATTCCATACACACACACACATACACTCACACACACATCAATAAATAAAGGCATTGAGCTTCTATTTATTAGTGCTGATCCTGAGGTGCATTTATGTAAATCATCTTGTTTATAAATGCTTTTAAAACTTCTAGTCTCATAACATTTTAACAAAGCATCAAAGCTATGTGGTATTGCTACCAGGCATTATTTCCACATTTAAAATGTAAAGCAATAATGCATTCATTGAGGAGGAGACTAATTTTTACACAAGCTCTGAAGAGATCATAGTTGTAGTACAGTTGCTTATCATTTCTGCAGGTACAACTAAACATTAGGTGACTACCTGAAGATCGAAGAGAAATCATCACCAGTAATTAAAGGACTGTTTAAATTTTCTATTTACTATACAGTAATTGAACAAGATATTATTTAAAACAACAACAACAACAAAAAAACCCAACACATTAAGTTCAAGAAATCTTCATTCACTGAGAACGCAAACTGCTTTTTAATTTACTGACCTTTTAGTACAAAAGGATGAGCACTGCATGTAGATTAACATACCACAATCTCATGAAATTAATAGGTCAAATACCCAATTAAAAACACATCGTGTTGCAAGAGACTTAACAGAAAATGTACAGACCATTCTGAAAGAAGAAAGCTGACTTTTGAAACAGCAAGAAAATGAAACAAAACTGGGGGGCATAAGGCTACTAGGTAATTTTAAAAGGCATATATTTCTTAAGGAAAATTTCCTCAGCAAAGTTTGACATCATGTGCCTGCCTGGAGGATATTATGCGAATCTTCAATTACACTAAAATGTACACAATTTCCAGGCACACCTCCTCAGTCTAGGGACCTTTTAAAATCCTCAGATTTTCTGTACACTAGATGAGTATGACTGATGATAACAGTTTTTTTCTGCTACTCCCAAAGAAGACTAGTCATTTTATAGAAGCACTCAAATATTGGATCTGGCTGGGGGGAATTTAATGTTCTTCATAGCAGCCTATATCATGCCACGCTTTGAATTCGTGACTTGAATAGTACTGATAACCAACCAATGTTTCATCTATTGCTGAACAGCACTTGCACTGTATTAACTCTTGGCCTCTAGCCCCATTCATCCTCACAGTGAGGAGGCTGACAGCAAACAAGGAGCTGTAAGGGGACACAGCTGGGACATCCGACCCAAACTAACCTAATGGGTATTCCATTTCAAACAACCTCATACAGACTGGTCGGGGAATTCTGGTCTGGGAGTGCTTAGAAACAGGCCAACTCTACCTGTAGGAGGTGATGACTGACTGCTTTTGCATAATTCCACAAGCCCCCACCTCCACCTTTCCATCTTTATCTTGACTCACTTTTGTTCTTCCTCTACTCTCCCTTGTCCTGCAGAGTGAAGAACAGGAGATGAGAGTGTGGCATCTTACTTCTGCCAGGTGTCAACCCACCACAAAGCCCTATACATGTACTGCTTTTGTGAAACTCCTTGTTTTCTCACAGACCAATCTATGAAAAAGGCTGCAGACCACCAGGTCACACCAGGCCACACCAGGTCACATTTAGCGTAAGCACTATGTCATGTATACTTACACTAGTAAAGAAACAGCTATTTACTGGAAATGTGCACTGAAAGATGCAAAAAGAAAAAGAAAAAAAAAAAAAAAAAGAATGGCTAAGCTCACAAGGCTAGCCCTCGCCTTTTTTATTCCTTGTTTCTGAGATCCACTGCAGTTTGCGTTCGAGTTGAAGACCTCCTGCTCTGACAATTAATATAAGTTAATGTTCACTTGAAAACCTGAACCTTTAGACTGTTCTGAAATGAAATCAGAAAGAAAAAGATAAGTTACTGAAGACTCAGAATACACCAGTAACATAACTCCGTGTTATTTCTGAAGTTCTGGTGAGGTGGGAGTTGGCCTCTTCTCCCATATAACTACCAATTGGACAAGACTGAACAACCTGAAGTTGTGCCAGGGGAGATCTGGGTTGGATGTTAGGAAATACTTCTCCAAGAAATTGGTCAGGCACTGGAATGGGATGCCCAGAGAGGTGATATAGTCACCATCCCTGGAAGTGTTCAAGAAATGTTCAGATGTTGTACTGAGGGACATGGTTTAGTGGAAAATACTGGTGATAGGCAGATGGTTGGACTAGATGACCATAGAGGCCTTTTACAACCTTGGTGATTCTATGATTCTATTATTTTCTTTCCAAGGGTATATACATAAAATAATCTCAGAACTACCTAGCATGAAATGACAGTATTTGATGTGCTCTAACATTGTGCAGAAAGAGAAACACTTTGAGAGTGTAATAAGATCAGCATGGTGAGTTCATCCACTGTAACCTGTGAGCTGCAGCAGTGACCAAATTCAGAAATGTTGGAAATATTTTAATAAACAGAATTTACCTGAGAATCTTATTTTCCCACTCAGTTAAACTGGTCATGTTTTTATAATTCCACTATTTTTCTATGTAATAACTTCACTAACATAACCAAGAAGTTATGTCTTCTAAATACCTTTCAAATATTCTAGCTCTATGGTAAAGCCTAGATCTGAATTCTGTTTAGTTTTTAACATACAGTTTACCTTTTTGAGTCTTCTAATAAAAAAGTTTGAAATGTGTATACTGAAAGACAAGAAAAAATGTCATTACAGATGTATATAAAGGGTATATTCTGTGAACAATATCATGGAACTTGAGGGTTAATACTCTTGCTTGGTTTTTATGAAAACCAAGGAAATCAGTTTGAAGCCCAAAAGTAAGCACGTAAATGACCAATCTCCTTTATTTTTTACAGCATCTTTCCTGCAAGTGTTTTAGAAGTCTTGACAGCAAATACATAATAGTTAAATCAAAAAGCCAATGAATTAAGTATAGATCAATGTCATTTTTTAAACAAAGGAATGCATTTCTTTGTGTCTTACAATTGGGAAGTATTAAATCTGAATTTCCCTTACTACTGAGTCACTGATTATAATGTCATTATAGTGAAAATAACAAAAACATTGCTATTTAAGCCTCATAGATTTTATGGCTTTCTCTAATCAGAATTCTGGCAAAGCTTCCTTTGGAATTACTTTTATACGTAGCTTTGTTTTCTAAATAAAATTAGAATTTGCTGTTTTTGACAGAAAGGGTAATAACTCCAGTGAAACACAGGCAAAATCATTAAAGAACTTAGGCTAACTTGAAAGCCTGGCAAATACGTTTAATTTAGAAACTACTATGTGACTCTCCTAGTTATTTTGCATGTCACGTTGAGAATTCAACAGGCAAAAGAAACTCTCATATGTAATAAAACAGTCCTTCAATAAAAAAGTGCTAGTGTTAGCTATGAGTTTGTTGGTTTCACATATATTGGGCGTAGATTTTTTATTTATGAAACTTGATACAGTTCATTTACCCTTAATTTACTTACAAAACCTGCATCTGCAAATAAACCATCTTTACTCATTCAGTAAATGTCTCTTTACTTAATAGTCTGCACATACTATTGACTTTTTTTGTGAATAAAGATTTCTTAGTAAGTCGTGGTATGTGGGGAACCACAATTACTCTTATGGGGTTCTTTCAGTATATTTCAGCATTATTCCAGTTGGTGCTCAAGGCTTCGAGGTTTGCAGACAGCAAGTCAGCCATTCCAGGATGAAGAAAGGAGAAAAGACAATTGCTTGATGATACATGAGAAAGCTAAAATTGACTCACAAGCACTGTTACTTGTTCAGAAAAGACACAAAGCAAGGGGTACCTGTCCTGCAAAAACAGACTGTTACACACATACCATAGGCTTTGGAGCCCCTGGGAAGCTGCACTTTAGCAAATCTTCCCTCATGCCTATCAGGAAAGTTTAATTTCTGCACTACAGAGGAAAAAGCTCCATTTGGCAGTTGGCTCACCACCTCTGCTACAGGCCACACTACATACCTAAAATCATCCTGCCTCCTTGGATCAGATTCTGCAGTTTTACTCAGGCTTCAATAAAAGCAACAAAGGCTCACTATTAGCTCACTCATTCGAGTTTTCACAGAATCACAGAATCATCAAGGTTGGAAAAGACCTAGAAGATCATCCAGTCCAACCATTACCAATACTTCTCAGCTAAATCATATCCCTCAATACAACATCCAAACGTTTTTTGAAGACTCCCATGGTTGGTGACTCCACCACCTCCCTGGGCAGTCCATTCCAGTGCCTGACCACCCTTTCCGAGAAGTAATATTTCCTAATGTCCAGCCTGAATCTCCCCTGGTGCAGCTTGAAGCCATTCCTTCTAGTTCTATCACTGATTACACGAGAGAAGAGGCCAACCCCCAGCTCACTACAACCTCCCTTCAGGAAGTTATAGAGAGCAATGAGGTCTCCCCTGAGCCTCCTCCAGGCTGAACAATCCCAGCTCCCTCAGCCGGCTCCTCATAAGGTCTGTGCTCCAGACCCCTCACCAGCTTCGTAGCCCTTCTCTGAACACGTTCCAGGTTCTCAATGTCTTTCCTGTAGTGAGGGGCCCAAAACTGAACACAGTACTCGAGGTGCGGCCCCACCAATGCCAAGTTGTAAACTGACAGAGCTCAACTGATTTCAATGCTTTCATTGAAAAAAAAACAAAAAACTACCAACTATGGGTAGCTTTTCATTACTAATGTGTACTTAGTATCTATACCTAATTAAAAGAAGCTGTGAATAGTCTTATATATGTCTGTAACGTTTGCTGATCTTTAAAACAATTTCTATAGTTTTGTTGGGATTTTTTTGTATTTGTTATTTTTGTTTTTTTGTGTGTGATTTTTTCCCCTTCAAATACATAATTAAAAGACAACATACACTGGAGTTTTCAACTTCAGTGCATATGATGAGACTTAGCAAAAACTTTTTAAAAAACTCATCTTGATAATGTGATAGCGTTTAGGAAGATAACAAATGAGAGGGGAATGAAATTCCAGCCAAGATTGCATGTAACGTTTCATGCCCTTTTCAGTATCTTAATATTTTCCCCAGTGCAAAGCCACAAATATATACACAGAATATATGTACAAGGGTAGGCCATTTACTTGACCTTACCCCCATTTTCAGCTCATCTTGCAGACTGCATCCTGTGACTACGGTAAATAAACCACATTGTATTTATCAAGCTATCACATCCTTCTACTTTAGAATCTCTTATTTTCTCCCATAACAAGCATATACTGCAGCCATCTCTTTGGAAAGGGCCTGCTCTGCATACTCACCTGCGCTTGAGTTACCCAGACCTATGTTGCCTTGGGGCTGCATAAATGTTGGTATTCACTCAGTTTTGAAGACAAAGGGAAGTACTGGTTCCAATTAAAATCACGGTGTAAAGAAAAAGATGACCACAACAGCCATGGCCACCACTTGCAGGTGGGGGTCACCTAAACACTCAGCCACTCTTCTGACCCACCGGGCCACTGCTGGGGCATGGTCAAGTTAGTGGCACTGCAGGCCAGACAGTAAGAAAGTGCCCTCAGTGGCTCTGGCATGATGTGGTATAAGTAACCTGCATACTTTTAAACAGCACAACTGCATGTACACGCACAGAAAATGTTACCATAAGAATTTAAGCTCATAATTATCATTTAGTAAGGCAATATGTTATACCGGCTTGGAAACACGCAGACTTCTAGTGCAAGTACGTTGGATTAAAACATTCAATAGCTATCCCTCTAAAAGCTCAAGTGATCACATAATGTATTTTAACTGAAAAGTAGCATGAGACCTCTGGCACTTGTCATGTGGCTTGTCCCCTTTGGCATTTGGGTTCCTCCTATCTTAAAGCTCGTGGAATAATAATAATAATCCCTTTTACCTAACCAAAAACATTATGTATAAAAAATCTTAAAGAACACAGATTATATGAAAGTGTATTTATTTAGCCTATTTCTGAAGATTTTACTGAATCTTTAAAGTTTAGGATCACTTTTTTTTTTTTCTTTCTTCTCTTTGAAACAATCAAAACCATACAAAGTTGACATTATTTGTACCCATTACCATGAAATACCAGTTGATTGTTCTAATAATTGTATATGGTGATGCTTAGCTATTTTTCAATTTTTATTTTTTTTTTTTTTCTTCTGCTATACTTTTACTGCCCTGATATCACTACTCCTGTTCATTGCAAGGGACTTGCAATTACCAGATGAACTCTAAGGGTCCCTTCCAACTCAAACAATTCTATAATTCTACTACTTAATGGCCTTTGTGAAGCATTTAATTGAGCTTTCTTCATATTCTAACATCCAGCTTAGGTTTTCCTTCAAACTGCTCTTATTTAGCTGTTTTAAAATTGCTTTTAATGAACAATAACTCACCACTACATAACATGCAGGCTGATGACTGAGAGCAGTGGTGAAGAATTAGATAATAAAGCTTCTAAGCCTCCTTTTTCCACACAGTACTTCATGGTACAATGATACATATAACAAATCATATATTAATAACTAATTTCATTAAGAAGCATTCCTGCCACAGAAAATGCAGTGAATATAACAGACTGTCTACATTTATTCAATCTGACTGAGTCCTAAAGCCATTATTCCCTACATATTAGGTAGGATAGGACATTCTGATACAAACATCTAGAGAGAGCCATACTTTTTTTTTTTTTTTTTTTTTTTTTTTTTCTTAATTGATGACATTTAATTAAAGATCCCAAAAATATTTAATGGGACCAAAAAGTGACAGGTACACCTGTTAGTAGCTAATACTGCTCACAGTACCATAGCCAGGAACTTTAGAAAGTGAAAAACATTTTGTAATAAAATAAAAACTGTAACTTCTCATAAAACAGAATTTCACAAGTCAGTGGTAATCAATTCTACTTCTACTTTTAAGCAAGAGAAAAATCATAGTCTGATAGTCCTATACATGAATTTATTCCTGTTCTGAGCAAAGAGAACCATTAGATTTTTATACATACTAATACAATGATCTTTTCCTGACATTCCTCTTGGAAGAAAAGTACAATACCATGCTAGTGATAGGGCTTTTTGAGAGATCTGTAAGAGGAATCAATGAATCCCGTGCAGTGTGTCCCTCTGCTTCCTAAGGTCAGTTATCAACCCTGGCATTTCCTCCACTTTCCTCTGCAGGAAAAAGTAACTCTTCATTTTAATGAGGGTAATGATGAGTTTCTAGCCTATAATTGCATCAAATTTAACTGAAGATTTTAAATTATACCATTAGAGAAAAAAAACAATTTTGAAGTTTAAAGCCATTTAAACTTAAATTTAACCGCCTTCGTATTTCCAATAACAACATGAGTTATATAGTTGATTTATTTTTTTTATTTTTTTTTATTTTTCTTTTAGAAAATACTTCTTGACTCCTACAGAAATAGTTAAAAGTAAAGGACCCTTAAGAACATGGAAGAACTTACTGATAACACGATTGACTTTTGGGAAGGAAGTAAGGATTATATATACAATTAAGTTTGAGGTATCGATGTAGGGCTGATAAAAATAGACAAATATACTTGATAATGTATGCAGAAACTAATCTGTCTAACTGGATCCAGCAGTAGCAAAGGGATGAAAACAGACATGCATGTGAATTAAAATTTATTATAAAAAAAGAATAAAAAAATAAGCACACATGCATCCCTCTTCTCACACATACTTACGGGAAGTTGTATCATTTACTCTCAGGATTATCACAGGAAGTAAGACTAACATTTAATCCTCTCTGATATTTTTAGGATCTTACACAAGAGCTCTTCTGCCAGACCTGTAATGCTTGTCCTTCAATCTCATCTATAAAATTGAATTATTTCATATAATAAACATTCGTTATTGCATAGAAGCAGCATACACCTGAGAGTCACAAAATATATTGCACTGGCCCAATGTTAGAAGCATCACACTGACCAGTGAGTACATACTTTTTCAAGTAGTGCTCTTCATCAATATACAATGGCTGTTCCAAAAGTAATGCCCATAATTCCCATTTTATGATACTGGCCCATAACATCAGAAGTGGATGTTAATGGTATTGCAGTAGAATTTTAACCTTCCTGCCAATGTTTCTCTATACAATCTACAGATACCTGCTGTTAGTGGTTATATAAAATCTTCAAGGATATTTACAGTACCATTGCTGTACATCATTGAAACACAGAGTTTCCTTTCTTTGATCACTGAGACAAACTGTATACTTCTACAAAGTTAAAACAAAGCAAATCTGAAACCACAACTGTTTATAATATAAAATACACGAATGAGAAATTGTACAATTTCTGAACTCAACCAGTCCTTATGCAGCTACACAACTAGCATGGAAGCAAACAGAGCAGTCAGCAGAAGTACAAAATTGGCCCTGAGGCAATTTACAGAAAAAGTGTGATTATCTATTCATAAAAATTATAGTTTAATAATATTATTAATATTGGCTGGTGTTTGGTTTTTTTTTTGTTTGTTTGTTTTTTTCACAGGTACAAGCAAAACTCTATCTGTTAATAACCACTTCTACTGGTACCTCTCCTCTAACATTGAATTCAGGCTTGCTGGAAGATGACTTCCAGACTATCAGTATAGGATCCCCTTTTCACATTCTGATTTCCACTGACACATTGAGTTTAGCAAGACCTGAAGCCTTACAGGCTCCAAATCAGGGCAAGCAGAGGTCAGTACCTTGAAGAACAATCACTAATGTCCCAGCAGTTAAGCAGGCATCCAGCCTCAGAACCCATGCCTTGTTTTAGTTCAAATCTAGTTTCCTGACGGAAACAAGGTCTGGTAGGGAGCAGGACAGGAGGAAATATAATAAGGACTTGTATTAACAACTGTAGCAACAGTAGGACAAAAAAAATTTTGGTCAAAATTTGGTACAAAACCATGACAGTCTGATTTTGGCCACTTAACAAATGGAATTTGAAAAAACCATGCAGAAGTTGGAATTGTTACTTAGGCATTTTTTGTATTTGCTTTTACTCATGCAAAATCTCAAAGTTCAGAAACAGTTAATTACTTTAATATATTTAATTAAACTAAATGGGAAAAAAACAAACAAATAAACAAACAAAACTTTTTCCAAACAACTGTTAAAAGAAATAATAAAAATAATAAAAATAATGTCTGTTTTTCTGAGAAAAAAAGTAGTAAAAATAAAATAAATTGTGACACGTGAGGATTAAACGGTATTTTCTTAGAGTGTAGTGATCCCTCATGAGAGCTCTATATTGGATTCTTCTTACCACTATTCTCCCATGAACAAGTTCAGTTATATTTCACATAATGTTCCCTCAAGCTAACAGGAAAAAAAATACTGTAATGTGGATAAAGTAAAAGCAACCCCAAGAGACACCATTCTCAGCAAAGAACAAGAGGACCAACTGCACATCATACTTGAAGGAAAAATATAAAAATGTAACAACTTAAGCTAGGATTTCAGTAAAACTGAAATTTTCTAGGAAGAAATTATTGATTTTACAGAAACCACATTTCCAAAGGAAAAAATTCCCCATGGATCAATGACAAACTTCTCAAAGTTATAATGAGAAAAGAAAAAAAAACATACAGAGAAGTGTTAGCATTTCTTAACATACTTATAGTCTTAATTGTTCCATATACAGACATGCAGATGGGAGTGTACAGTATTGCCGTCATCAGCTCAACCTATTCAGTTATCATCTCACCCATGTCTATTATTCAGATATTAAGATATTATTAAGATTGTTCAAAATATACAGGATCCTCTAATTCAGAATATTCACATTCCCCAAAACCAAGGAAACAAATAATATGTTTATAGTAAATTTTTTTTTCAAGACCTACATCTTTTGAATTACTTCTATCTGTTGAAGCCATACAGGCAATTAAAAATACCCTTACAGAAAATTCTTATCCTTATGACACATCATGTGCCAGCTTCTGTGTTCTACTTGAATCATAGCCATAAGTCTCATGCTTGCAAACAGATATCACATAGACTTCTGAGGTTAGCTAGACTTCTGCTCTTCTGTCTCCTAGTGGCAATAAACTGGTGATACTATCAGCAAGTGACGCTATACTTGGCACTATATGGACTAAAAATAGAAGGTGAGACAATAACTGTGAGACAAAAGCCTGTTTTTCTTCAAAAGTCTATCCATACAATTGTGTATATGACTCAACGTTCAGAAGGCATTTAGGATACACTGGGAATTCTGCAAAATGCTTTACAGATAACTAACAAAGAGAGAAAGACACTGTTTAAGTGTAAGGTTGGATAATCCGACAGTGATATCAAATACAGGAAAAAGATCTGTCACATTTACTAAGTTACCTGTCACAAACCACGTTCTCTGATACCCTTTTCATGTCTCCTCAGAGTGTCAATTAAAGTAGTTTTACAACAGTAAACTACGACATCAAAAAGTTAAGAATTAAGAGCATTGTTTCTGCAAATTTCATTACAACTCTTGAACAATTTTTGAACAGTTTTTAATTAGCCATATCCACATCATTTAATATGGAGCTACTCATTACTTAATTTTTACTCACATCATTTAATGGATGACCTCATGCTTTTGTTTGCTGTGTCATATTCAATTGTTAAATGGTGAAGAATTATCAGTACCCATCATGACTGGTATGGTGTCATGCACCAGACTAGTATCAGGGTGTTCCCCAATTCCAATTATTTTCACTGAGATGAAAATCTGTTATTATCCCATATGTCATTATTACACAGAAATATAGTCAAAATGAAGTACAAGGTAGTATCACCAGATTTTGAATACCTAATTTGAGCTGGAGAAAACATGATTAGTTACTACAGTATAACACTCTGTATTCCCAAATCAGAATTCTCATCAATGAATTCAATTACATATAAAGGAATCAAGGACTGAGCTCAGGGCAATGAAGATTGTATCTTTCCTGCTTCATTCTACTGTCACCAGTCAAGGTTGCTAAGATGTCTCCTCCATCTGTCTTCTCTTGCGAGCTATTCTTGTCCTAGGAAACTATATCCACTCATCCCAGTCCTTTTTCTAGACTGATACTTTCATATCTGATCAGTGATGGACTTATCAATTCACAAATCTGTCAGAACCTTACATAGTTTTTTTTTCTCTATCATAGCTTCCTTTCATCAAAGTTACCCTGGTAATTTGCCCTCCATTTTATGTTTGTTATCAGACTTTCCTTATTTCTCCCTCTAAGACTGATCCTTTTTAATTATTTTCCTCAAATTGTCTCAAAGTGCTCATGTTAATCATGTAGTTTTCCACTTATGTTTTGGCAGTAAAATATGCTATTATATATAAAAAGAAGTAACTTACCAAGTAGTAAGTAGAAGTAACTTCTTGAGCTGTTAGAGCTCAAGAAAACAAAATGATTGCCACATGGAGTATCACACGCTAAAGAGATCACAGGTAACTGGAGACTTAAAAGACTAATGTCCTAGTGATAAAAAACAGTAGCTTGTTTAAAATATCTACACTTCTCAGAGAATCAAGAGCAAGTATGTCTATAAAAGCATCATCAATATTTGTAACAGCCTTTACAGTTTTTATAGCAGATAAATCTAAGCGTGCAAATATTCTCATTTGTAAGCCTTCTGAGGCAATGAGGAGTTATTCATTCCTTGCTGGCCAGCGAGGAAGTAATAAACCAAAGTTAAGCATACTTTCAAAGCAAATATTCCCATAGCTAAATATAGACAGTGAATTACAATCGTACAACCTACTATTGGAGAAAACCTTACATCAAACATAAAGCCTTCAAAGCTGAATTTCTTTACAAATGTGTATTTAAGTAAGGATTCCTATTAGTCTAGGGCATATCTTAGAGAACTCTACACCACATTTCTAATAGAAAATGAAAATACTTAGCTACAAATGCGTATTATTAATCCCATGGTTTTATTAGCATCAGCAAAGTGAAAATTAAGGCTTTGGCAACCAGCCCCAGAGGCAAACACAAAGCTAAAGTTCATCAGCCTGTTCCAATTTAAGTCAGCAGCAGCGTAGTACAAGAGACTCCCACTCTAGTAAGTGAAACACTAACCACAGGCATTCCACACACCAGGTCCACTGCTTTGCTAATTCAAAAGCAGCATTGCACAATGCTAGAAGAGCTTAAATTTATTTATTTTTTCTTATGACTCAATCATGGTTTGTAAACCATACCCTATTATTTAGGATGTGGGACCAAAAGTTTAAAGGGTTAAAAAGACTGGCATTATATACTGAATACCGCAATTACTACAATAATGTAGACATAATCTCAAAGTTCTGACCGTCTACCTGCATAATGCTTCTTCTTTATGAAAACAAGCTATGAATTTGAACTAAATCTTTCTTCTATATTGTAGCCCTTCATAGGATAGCATTCCTTTAATCTCCCCAGCTATACCAATATCATAGATATTACTAGACTTAGAAAGGACACACCCACCAAGTTTTAGTTTACCACTAGGAAGATCAGACGAAAGAACAAGAAGCATTCTCTTCTCTCATCTAGGGAATAACTAGGAACTGTTTCTTATGATACTTTTTGCTTGTAAGAAATGCAGTCCTAAATAAATCAGACTGTTCTCATGTTTCCCTTTATATTCTCACACCAAGACCAAGTTCATATCAAACAGTTTTGACATTAGACAGTTGAGCATGCAACCTGCCTTTAGTGCAGATGGTAAAAAGAGAAAAAAAAAGAAAAAAGACTAATGGAAACACACTACCCCCAGCACCAAAGTAGTGAGGAAATAAGCAAAGATTCTGATCAGAAATGCCTAGCGCTGCAGCAATTCTCTGGGGAAATTTCACAACAATGGTGAATGGCCTGCCTTGCATTTCCCTATAGGTGAGATTTATTCAAAAACATACAACAATGTTGGAGAAAAGTAAGTGTGTATCATGGAATTACTCAGGTTGGAAAAGACCCCAAAGATCATCAAGTCCAACCACAGCCTAACCACAGTACTTAACTCTAACAACCCTCTGCTAAGTCATATCCCTGAGCACCACATCCAAACAGCTCTTAAACACATCCAGGAACGGTGACTCAATCACCTGCCTGGGGAGCCTATTCCAGTGTTTAACTACCCTTTCCATAAAGAAGTGTTTCCTAATGTCCAACCTAAACTTACCTTGGCACAACTTGAGGCCATTTCCCTATATAAAAATTACATTTCCCAATATAAAAATTAAGGGTCAGTTTCTGATCTGGTTAACAATAATGTAGATGTCTGCTAGACTGAATGAGAGCAGCCCCACTGTGTGTGCATTTAAATACTTCTGTGAATCAACTCAAGGCAATCAAAATTTCTGACACAAAATCCTCCCTGTCTTACCCACTCTTTACTCATATTCACCAGTATTTGACTTTCATGCCAATACGTGCTTTACAAAGAGTACACTTCACATTAACTAAAATCGAACCTAAAAATAACTAATTCACAATTATTGATTTTCAGAATAAAGGTGACATAACAATTTTCTGTTGTTAAGGAACACTTAAAAACAACACTGCTAAAATGCTTTCCTACCCTCCTCATCTGCATCATATAAGCAGATACCAAGTTTACTGTCAGAATTAACTTTCTCCTTCTGTGCTAGAGATTTTTAATAAAAATACATGGAGAAAGGAAAAGTAATGCATGTAGTATATTTTCCAACTCTAAAATAATTTATTTAAAGAAACAGTCCGAACTACACAATTTTAACAAGAATTCTATCTTCAGCAATAGTAAAAAATAAAAAATAAAAAATCAGACCAACTCTTTGAGGAGCCTATATTTAGATTTAGCTTTGCACATTAAAATATTGACTTCAAAAACTACCTACAGCTCTTGTATTAATTAGGATAAGTGCTAAAATTTCCACAAACCCAAACCATACAATCTTCAACAACTATTGTCATGTCTTCCCCTATCACTCTAAGACAAACTAAACCTAACACGTGTCATTACACATTGTACTAAATGTATTCTAATTCTTCATAATTCTTCAAAACAAACAAGTTAGTCATTGAAAACAAGGGAAACACCAGATTGTTGTCCACTAAGGATGCTTAATACCATGTTATGAAGTACGAGTTCTCATTTTCTGAAGCTGTTACGCTTTGTAATGTAAATGCACCAATGAAAGCAGGGTCTCATGACTGCAAATGAATTGCAAGACAAGAGTGAAAATAATTACTGCTGCTCTAACGAACAAATTTGGCTACTTCAGCACATGTTATATAATGAAAAATATAAGCAGCTGGTGCAGGTGTTCCCAGACAGTGGAACATATTTCTTTACTATTTCAATTTTACTAATTTCTTTGCATAATATCTTGCATAGTCAGATGCAGTGAGAAATTATGAGCAATACCATAGCTTCTGAAGAAGCTTGCTTACATGAAAAATAACCAACTAGATTAAAAATACAGGAATGTACTACTGCAACATTATGACAACAGTTTTGTTACCATTAACACAGAGGTGGAAAGAAACATCTTAAGACTCTGAGGTGGTGAGAAGGAAAGATACATCTTTGGAAAGGTAAACACTGATAATGTTGAATGGAAACTCCTGAATTCCTATAGAGTGATACAAAGAACACAATCTTATTACAAGGGGGGCTCACAGAATTTTTGTGGATTACTTGTAAGTTCCAGATGTCCTTAGCTTCACATCTGCCACTGGTTATTGCATTAAATACAGCAGTATTTTTTTGGATCTGCATACATCTGTGGGAAAAAAAGCCCACACAATTTCTACATCCCTAAGACGATACATAATTCAAGAAGTATATTACTTAAATTGTGCATGCAGTTTTGAACAAAGTTTTATTAATATTTGATATGCATATTACATTAGATGGAAAGACAGGGATCTATAAATTGATGTCAGACAAAGAGATATATCCAATACCATCTTCACTCTGGCATGTCAGCTTCCTCCAGCATCTACAAGAGCGGGATATATATGCCCAGCAACTATCAGGATGATTTGTTTAAGATGTAATTACAAATAGTGAAACTTCATCAGATCCCAATTAGGAAATTAAGCATTTCATTCATGACAACAGTTCTATTTTATTTTATTTTTATTTTTTTTAATTGTTAGAAGTGCCAGATAAATTACGTGACTCAATCAACACACAAGGTAAATAAGAAATCTGTTTTCTAGAGCATTCTGTGTGGATTATATTGTTTACTAGAAAGAAACAGATATTTTCCTTTTATATGTTAATTTCAGACTACTTTCTTGTGCACTTATGGGAAGACTAATCTATTTCCACTCTGGAGAATTCTTACATCTGTATGGAATGATTTTCAAATTCATTTCCTTTTCCTTCTTACCAAATATATTTTCTATCAAGTTCTATTTTACCTCCTATTGCAAAATGTCATCAAAGATCCCACATGTCTACCTACATTTAGACATCTGCATATAAAAATTGAATGAAGTATCTTCGCACTGGCATTTGTAATATTTGATAATAGGAATATTTCAGAGAGACTGTTTGGTTTTGACAGAGCTCAGACAATTGCAAGCAGTTCTGATGAAAGCGTGCTTGGTTTCCACCAAACTCATACAGCCGGACCCTTGGTAGATTCCTATATGAACACAGGACAACTGAGAGACTTTGCTCTAGAGATTAAAAGGAATATATAACTTGTAAACTGAAGTCATAGTCCAGCTGAAATGGAAAGAGAAAGCTGCCCGAAAGAGCAAGTATTTTTGAGAGATGGAGAGAAAGAGCTTCATCATTAGTTTTGGGTGTGACATTATGGTAGATTTAAGTGAATCAAATTGTAGGTGGCCACTAAAAAGGGATGGTCCCACTCTTCCTCTTCGTCATAGCATTATACTTCCACTTTCACAATGTGAATCTAGCTGTGCCTCTGCTAGTGACACACTCAACTGAAACTAGATAGGTAGGAAAGAGAAGGATTAGAAATAAAGTAGGCAAGTCCAAGAATGAGAACTGACATAAGGCAAAGTAGAATACATTAGGAATTCATCCCTTCTGGTGAAATTTCAAGTAATTGTAGGATTTTTTTCTTCCAAAGGTATCTCTTACTGGCTTGGATTATACATAGTTTACTCCACATCACACACATAATGCAGGTTTGCATGCATATATCCTGCAGTGACTCCTGCAATGGAGAACTAGTCATGAATCACAGAATGGCTCTGGCTGGAAGAGACCTCAAGGATCATAAAGTTCCACCCCAGCTGCTACAGGCAGAGTAGATAGCTGCTAGATCAAGTACTAGATCAGATTGTCCAGGGCCACATCTAACACTTCCAGGAATGATACACCCACGACCTCTCTGGGCAGCCTGTTCCAGATCCTCATAGCTCTCTCAGTAAAAAACTTCCCCTTGATATCTAATCTGAATCTCTGATGACCTCAGTGATACTCTTTTAAAAGAAATGTTTTATGTTTAGTGCAGCAATGCACTTGTAAAATGCCTGCAGCACTGAATCATGTTTTTAAATGGGAATCATCACAAGACTGAAACAGATTCTGCATTTACTGCTGCATTTTCATGGTTTATACTGAGTACTGATGGTCTGTAAAACCATTCCTTAGCCATATGTAACAGAGATTAATTTTAAGGTCTTTTCTATCATTACGTCAAGCTAAAACTTTCTCTGGTTCTCCCCAATGTTTCTTTCCCAAATACAGTCCTTTCATTCCACTTGTTTCACTTTCTCTCCAAAGCATTCCTATCAGGTTGACTTTTTCAGTGACAACTGGAAAGCCCACGGTATAAAAATGTAAAATGCATGTGGACTATCTCACAATACTCATTTTATATATATTCCAGACCCATGCTTTCCCAGGACATCAAAACTATATATTATTTTCAAAATACAAGCTGTACTTGGCACGCATTTCTATCAATATGGTTGTATATTTTTTCTTTTAACACTAATATAAGGAGAGTAAGCAACTCTACATATATTACTTGGAGATCTTAAATAAAGTTTAAATATATGGCTAAATTTTCAGTAGTTTCTAGCATTTTGACATTTTGGATTATCAGTCTTAGGTGGTTGAACATTTGTTTGTTAGTTTGTTTAGTAGTTTTGTTCCTCTTCTGTTACAAAACACAAGAATCAAAAACTAAATCCACTGGTAGAACATAATATTTTCCTTTATTTGACTGTGTCATGGTTTTGCAATTTTGTAATTTTGCTATCAATATTCCACATCATAACATCATGTTAAGCATAGATAATTTTGACGAATCTGCTGCTCACATAAGAAGACTGAATGTTCCAGAGAACATCACGGTCAGTCATATGACAAGGACTCTATATAATCTCACATCGGTGCTGGACTCGCTCTCTTGGACCTTGCCAGTCAGGGGGGAGCCGTGTGGGAGCGTTCCAGCCGTTTTGCCTAGAGTTACAGTAGGCCTCTTGGTTTCGGGACTCACTCTCTCTTATTCTACTTGATTCGTTAGCCTTAATTCCACTTATATTATATTGTGTTATTCTGTATTCTGATATAGTATTTAGTAAATAAGTGTGCCTCCTTAGATCGTTGCCGCTGTATTTATTTTCCTTTTCCCTGTTTTCTTTTCCTCCTGGGCCAGTGGCCTGCAGGCCGACTATCCCCCTGTCATGGGTGCAGGTAGATTTTAAGTTAACCCAGGACAGACTGCATCAGTACCTTCCCATTGTCTTTATGTAGATTTTATACATTCATCATATTCATCAATTCTTGCTGACCTTTGATACATTATCCACATCTGGAGAAGGGAAGAGGAAAGACTATTGCACAAATAAAACTACCCAAGTGATTCTTTGAATGACAGATTATTTACAGGCCATTGTTACAACTCTATGTCAATAAGAACTCAACCATTGAAGAGAGAAATAAATAAACTTGAACTGTAAAAAGGGAAAACACTTTCTTAAGACTGTGTAGGTATGAACCTTGTAAATAACTACATGTAACTGTAGCTACAGAAATACTGCTTGAAATTTATTTTTTTGATAACAAGGATGCACATTAAAATACTGAGCTCATAGAGAGCAAGAAAGGGCAATGAAAAAGTTAGTCTCCAAAGTTACTCTCCACAGGTTAATACACAGAGCAGTGTATTCAGGAAAGGCATTCTTATCTGAATTTTTTCTAGTAAAAAAAATGCTCTCCCTTACTGTGGCAAAAATCTCATATCAGCTAATTTTCTTTATATAAAATCACTGAATACTAGCAACAGGATCAAAACATAAAGTAACAGTGGAGAAACATTTTAGAAGATTTGATCTTTTCACTGCTTAAGCTTAGGAAAGCTTCAACTTTCTTAAGAGCTGAATATGAAAAGAAAAACAAAACAAAACAAAAACACCACAACAACACAACAACAACAAAACACATCACACATGTAAAAGCTTTTATCTCACTGTTGCTTTCTGATCCCTACAGTCCTTGATTGCTCTAAGTAGTTGACAACTACAGATCAAAATAATAAACCCTCAAGAAATTAATTTTGTTGTCCTTGTATTTATTTTCACATCTCCTGAACTGATACTCTAAGAAAAATAATCATTTAAAATGAGCAAGATATCCCAAGAGTTGTGTAGTTTATGCTTCAGGCAGGTGTACAAAAATACAAATTACTTAAATGGCTCTACCTATCTTGATAACTGTAATCAGTGCCTTCTCATGATAGTAAAATAACCATAAAATAAAAAGAAAAATATTACAGAAATCTACTGAAAATCATTATAGATACGCTCTATAGATGAGATTAAAAATAATAATAATAATAATAAAATCACACCAGAGCATATTACTGTACTATATAAATGAAGATCATAGTCAAGGAGGTATTATAACACGTGTCCATTCTAAAATATATGGAAAAAGACCACTTAGATTAAGATCATTATGTTTAATATTAATATCATGAGAGAAAAAAAAATAATAATAAAAAAAAAAATCCACATAAAAAGAAGTATTCCTAACAGTAATTTAAAACTACACCAAGGAAAACATTATTTGATACTGTTTGTGGATAAAAAAGAAGTGTGCATTAAAATTATCCTGAATACGCATGAACCATATTATGCATGTAAAACTTTATTGCTAGAGGAAAACACTAAAGCTAAACAATCTTTCAATACAATTTTACATCTTACAGTTCTGCTGTGTTTAAAATAATAAAGGGTAAGTTCTGTCACTTGGTTATAAAAAACATGAGCATTTGCCAAGTTAGCAAATAGGTGTCCACTGTGTGATATTTTTTCCTACACATTTTATTTGGACATTTCTGTGACAGCACTGCACACATTCTGTCAAGTGTCAGATTTTTAATGGCATGCATATGTGATGTACTAAAATGCTAAGACTGAATTTGCCGTCTTACCCATTTTTGCCTGAAACTGAAGAAATTAAGAAGTTATTCTCTGAACTGTATTCGATTTGTGTGCCCTTAAGATAGAAGCTAAACAACTACTCAAGAACCTGGCAGTTCAGGTTGTCATTCTGAATTTCTAGTTTGACTTTATTGCAAGGTCAGAAACTACTTTTTTTTTTTTCTTACATCACTAACTAATGATGTAAGTTCTAACTGATGATTTATGTCTAGATCCTGGGAGGTTTACCAATCTATCTGTAAGAATAAACTTTGACAAGTCAGTCAGCAAATCCACAGTTATTAAATTTTTTCTTCTTGACACTATTTCAGGTAAAATTCTGCTGTCAAAAGTTGATTCCTTCTTGGAACACTTACATTTCTTTAAGTAGAGGCTGTTCCTCCAAATACCTTTTGGCTCTCCTAAGACTATAGGCTTTCTTTCTCTCCAAAGAGGCTTGAACATAAATGAAAAATACAAACTTCTTCTGTTACTCAAACCGTTCAGATTTCTAAGAAGGATTTTTTCCCCCCTCCCTGTGAGCATCGAATGATATGTACTAAAACATGCATTCCTTTAGATGTGATGTCTAAGTTTCAGCCGGGGTGACATTGTTTTCTACCGAGTGCCTGATATGATGCTATGTTTTGGTTCTAGTAGAATAACACTGTTGATAACACACTGATGTTTACCGTTGCTGCTGAGCAGTATTGTAGAGTCAAGGCCATTCTCAGCAAAGTGCTCTAGGAGCTGGTGGGGAACAGAATTAGGACATCTGACTTAAACCAGCCAAAAGGATATCCAATGCCATATGAGATCATGCAGAAGGAGCCCTAAAAGTGGAGGAGTCCATCTCCCTGCTCTGCTGCTCAGGGCCTAGCTGGGCATTCATTGGGGATTGGTGAGCAATTCTGTGTGCATCATTTGTTATTTACATGACTATTTATATAGAAAATATATGTAATTTGCCATAATTATTATAATTTCCTTTCCTCCATTTTATCAAGTACTTTTTTCTTAATCCATGAGTTCAACTTTGTTCTTTTCTATTTTCTCCCCCATCCCACTGAGGGACAGAGAGCAAAGGGCTCAGCCACCTGCTGGGTTAAAGCACAACATGTACCAGACTTGTTAAGAGGAAATTTTACTTACCCTCTTAAAACAAAAAACAGCAAAGAAACCCCAAACCTGTGTTTTATATGTTTTTATATGTAATCTTTCCCCATAGCATTAACTATCAGGATTCTCTTCTTTGGCTTATTTATTT
The DNA here is from genome assembly GCF_039878825.1 of Excalfactoria chinensis. Lineage (NCBI taxonomy): Eukaryota > Metazoa > Chordata > Aves > Galliformes > Phasianidae > Excalfactoria > Excalfactoria chinensis. The sequence continues at coordinate 109,000,399 of NC_092825.1, read as the reverse complement.
ATTTATTTATTTTACCTCTTTCCATTTGTATGTGCATATGCTTTATGTCCACAAAGCAATCTAAATTCGGAATAAGATTGCTCTCTTGTAAAACAATACAAAATAAATTGCACATCTGTGAAATACACAGTACCTAGCGTAAGACATAGGATCAACACAAATCAATAATGGTGTAACAGTGAACTTACTTATTTTCAGTATTACTTACTTATATATTTATTCATGTTTTGGGGATTTATAAAGTCCCTGTTAGTAAATAATTCATGATTCTCATTAAAATTGTTTCTGTATTTTTGTAATATAGGCAAAAATATATTTGGCAGATTGCAAACAGCTGATGAAGGTCAGGTGTGCTCCAATGCTATCTCCATTATTATTATTTTCATTTTGGAGTGCAAGTTAATATTGGTTATTCCCAGAGCACAGAAAACCATCTATTTTCTCTTTTCTAATGGGTTCAAACAAAACACATTTTCACAGAAAGAAAATAAAATAAATTAAAAACAAACAAAGAAAAAAAAACAAACCTGTTGTTTTAATGTTATAATACTAGTAGTACATATTTTAGAAAAATCTCAAAGGTATGAAGGGAAGTAGAAAATGAAGCAAGAATGAATATGAGGACAATAAAGGCAGTTTAACAATGTCTGACTTTTTGTGCAATCAGATAATGTTCTTTTAAAGAACAGAGAGGTATTTCATTTCATTTATCTGCACTTGGAAAAAGAATATGGCACTATGCCACCAGACAAAACCTATCTATATTGAAGAAATTTTGATCAGAGTGATGGGACTACGAAAATACATATTTTTTAAAAATAGCAGACTTAATCCCAGGCTATTTAGCCTGAAGAAGATTGAAAAGGGATATTTTAAATGCTGATAATAAAGGGATCAAAAGGGTGGGGCCTGGCTCTTTTTGGTGATGCCCATCAACAGGACAAGAAGTAACGGGCATGAATTGGAACATATGGAGTCCAGTTCCACAGGAACATGATAAAGAACTTCTTTACTGTGAAGGTGACAGAGCACTGGAACAGGTTGCCCAGCAAGGCAGTAGTCTCCTTCTCTGAAGAGATTCAATACCCATCTGGACACTTTCATGTGCAGCCTGCTGCAGGGAACCTGCATTTAGCAGGGGGGTTAGGCACATTGATCCCCAAGATTTCTCTACCAATCCCTACGATTCCATGATTTATTTCAAGATCAAAACTGGAAATAATTGGACTAGTTACTTTCCTTAATGACTGACAAAATCATAAGAGCACACCAATGAAATGTAATTTGACACTAAGTTCTGAGAAACACAAGGAAGATTTGCAGTTCCTGGAAGAACTGTGCCACCTTCATCACTAGAATATACAAAAATAGGACTCATAGTTAAATGTGATTGCAAAACAATTTCTGCTGTAATTACAAAATTAAGGAAAAAATAAGCAGAACAAAGCATATCTGCACATAAGCAATGAAGCACTGTCAGCTAGCTCTTAGCATACTGGAAAAGAACTGAACAACATCAACAAAAACAAAGAAACAAACAAACAAAAACCACAAAGAACATATTTTCATCTCTGAGAGGGGAAAAGTTAATAATAGCGCTGATAATAAATTCATTGAGGCAAAATTGAGTACAATTCATATTGCTATTGTTTGGACATTTTTAACTAAAGCAATAGCTTATTCTAAATGAATGATCAGATACAATCAGCTTTATGCAAAACTTCAGTTTTACTCTTTTGCTCAAAGATTTAAGTACAGCTTAAACAAATGTCACGGGAAACTAGGTTGCACTCTCATTTTAATAATATATGATTTATCCCTGACTTATTACTTTATTTTCCCCACAAGCAGCAAGGCATTTCTTTATCTGGCACTCTATGCAGAAGGTACCAGCAGAATATTAAGCTCAATAGAACTTTTTAAGATACAGCTGAGGAATGCCCAGCCATATGAAATTCTCAGGAGTTTCTAAAGATTTAAGTCTTTTTTATTATCATTATTATTTAATTCTGGAGAAAAGAAATATAAACGGGCTTAAGAAAACCAGAAATGTAGATGCTCAAGAAAGAGTAATTCTGGTTGAAATATAATAGGCACCAATACAAATGTGCTGGAGAACAGAGAAAGGTATGACATAAGGAATGGGTGTGGACAGCAAAAAAAAAAATGGACAAGCACATTAAGGACAGAGGCCGCAAGAGTTTATTTTCTAGCAAATCACCATTAACCAATTTGCCACAACTTAACCCTAGAAGATAGGCACAGGAGGCTCTCGCCTTCCTGCCCTCCAAAGTGTTTGTGCAGTCACCTGAAATGATGACACAAAATATCATGTCAGCTTTTTAGTGCATGCCTTTCCAATTGAACAAGTATAAATACATCATTTTAACTAACAAATCCCTGATAATGTATAAAAAAGATTAAGAATAGAACAACCAGTGGGTATAATAAATTAGTGGGGTTATTCAACAGATTTTCAGAGTAGAAACTGCACGGAAGCAAAATAAAATAAAGCAAAACACTGTTACTTCTTTATACCATCTAAATTATTGATTTCTGACCAATGTAAGCATTTCCATAGCCTGCCAAAAGAATTAATGAGGCAAAGCATACATTGAAAGGAAGATGAAAATCTTACTCTTGGAATAGGAAAAATGATGAACGTGCATATTTTGATGAGGAGTATAAGTTGTCTCATTACAGAAAATTTGTTAAGAAGTCCAATTGTCAGCAATAAGAACAAATGAACAGTAAGACTAAACCAGGAATAACTTTTGAGAATTCTTGGTCAACAACACAGCTAAGGAAGGTAGAAAAATAATTACACCTTCACTAAAAATTTTTGTCTTCATTATTTCATGGCAAGTGGTTAGTAAAAATACTGTTCAATCTGAATAATATGTAGCAATTCAATTATTTAAAAAAAACGTTAACTCTGCACCAGGAAACAGTTTAAAATTACAATTCTATAATCTGACCAAAAGATCGAAAGAAAGGAAAAAAAGAAGAGACTCCTAAGACTTGTAATATTTTTTCAGGTGACGATGCCAAAAGCAACTGGCATCAATAAAACTACTAATTCAGCACCTAATTCACAGCACCAATCAGCAATGAAAGGATTCACACCCAGTGCCTGAGCAGCAGCTGCCTCCTGCCAACTCCCATAAAGCCATGGTGTCCGGAGGTATGGGATAACCCCAGGCCTAATACAGGCACTTGCCCTAACCTCACCTTGCCCCATACTGCCACCCATCATGGCAGCAGCTCTGCCCCAGCAAAGGGCTGCCCCCATCACTTAGCAATATCCAGACAGTAGTGTGCCATGAATGCTGTTTCAGCTGAAACTAGGACAGAGAATTCAAAACACTCTTGAACACTTGGGTGCATGAAGTGAAAAGATACCAGAAATTTGAATTCATGTAAATGTCTAGTATAAAACTAAAGAAAAGTAAATTGCACAGCTGCAAACAGGATTACAGCTGGATGTTCAGTACTGGTTTAGTAGAGGATCTCATTCTTGTTTTGGCCACATTAGTCTTACGTGTGAATACTGCTCTCATGCTGCAACAAAAAATATTGAATGCTCTCCTGGAATGCATAGAAGTTTGAAAGATAAATGAATATTTGCACTCGTCTGAAATACAGTACAAAGTCTGAAATATTGTACCTAAAAAAAAAAAAAAAAAAAAAAAAAAAAAAAAAAAAAAAAAAATGTTAGGAGGAGGCAGAAAGAAAGAAGAGAAAGATCAGAGATCTAGACTAGACAGTATGACCCACAAAAGAAGAGTGAAAGAATGGGTTTCAAGCGCATAAAGGGTCATGGCAAAGAGGATGGGAATAATCTGTGTAATGCTATAAGTCACAGCAAGAAAGATTCATGGTAGATGTTAGGAAAAAGTTCCAACAGTTGAGGCAGTGAAGCTGTAGAACAGACTGGAGAGGCTGTGATCTTCTCAAAGGAAAAGATAAAAACCAATGAGGAAAGGCACAGGTTTAGCTGATGGTGGTGTCAGGAGTAAAGGAATAAGATTAATTTGCAAGATCCCATCCAGCTCTGTGGTTTTTATGGGTTTGACATATGGGAAGACAGAACAAAAACAATTGAGCAAGATTAACAAATACAAAATATAATACTAACTGAAAAATTTAGTGCATATTCAGTTTTAAAAATACTGTTCACTATTTTAATCCTCGTTTATACATTTATTCATGAAAATCTGCATTTACAACAGTAGAAAAGAAACAGAGAATCAGTTCCAGTTTTATTTTATTTTGTATGAGTTAGAAATAAACTAAGTCAGCATGAATCTCATTTTTCATGGTAATTTGCTTAACATAAAAGGCCTTTTTAGCCCCATCATATTTGTTACCACTCTGTTGGACATTTCTTGGAATTTTCCTCTTTGATGTGATAAACTATGAAAAATTTTGTTTTTCATAGACTGTACAGCATATGAATGAAACCCACTAGTTTAATGTTTTTGGTGGCCCTTTTTTAATGCTTAAAAATAAATAAATAAATAAATAAATAAATAAATACGTTTTGATAGTTACATACATTAACTATATTATATATTTTATACACAGCTCAAAACAACTCTTTTCACTCAGTGCCACCCAGGCAAGCCCAGAGGCTGGACTCCCATGGTAGAGATTACTATTGTTAATCAAATTCTTCAGAAGAGATGCAGAATTCTCTTATGTTAGATATCTATCATGTCAGCTGAGTGCTTGCAATAACAAAATATACATTTTTTCTAAAAAAAAAACAACAAACTTTCCCACCAAACCTAGACTTGTTAACATACATTTGATTCTCACTTTTCAGTTAAATATAGGAAAGCCTTAACAGACATCTGTCAACAATTTTAAGTCATGTCTAAAGTACCAGTTCAGAACCAGATTTTATCAAAACCTTGAAAATTCATAAATCCAACTTTGTGTCTTTGAAAAAGCAGTTTATTTACTTCTCTGGACTCATTACTGATTTCATTTTTAGAAGTGCGTTTTCAAGTATAATAAAGGTACTTTTCAACTCCTCCACAATAAAAAGCAATATGTACTACTTTCAGCCTAACTCTCTAATATGGGATGTGAAGCATTGCATTTTCCTCAGGTCTAATGGCTTGGATATGCCACAATGAAGCACAACGTTGATATAAAACCTACACTGTAAATTTCCTCTGGCATCCTGGGTTCCAGATAAAATAAGTGATATTCACATCCTCTAACAGATCGTCAGATCTCACTTTTCCATAGGATCTATATAGAAATTGCGTTTACACTCATATATAACTAAGCAGGTTAGGGCTCTTTTCATTGCAAAAGTTGATGACCTAAAACTAAAACTTTTTCTTCTTCTTTTTTCTTATTTTTAAGTACTTACACAAAAGAAACTAAACATTCTCCTCCTTTGTAGGCTTGTTTTCTTATCATAGAATCATCCCTTAGCATTTCTTGCTACAGTCTCTTAAAGCATTAGAAAACAGGATTTCAAAAAATTTTGCTTCATGAAGATTGACTGCCTTTGAAGTACAAGGTATATTTAGAATAAAATACAGGAAGACATTTAAAACAAACAAACAAACAAACAAACAGTCCCTATTTAAACTGAAAAAGTGAATACCACTATCTCTGTGTTATCTTACATATCACAGAATGACCCAGGTTGGAAGGGACTTCAAGGATCATGAAGTTCCAACCCCCCTGCCTGACAGGGCCACCAAACTTCCACAATTAATAGATCAGGTTGCCCAGGGCCCCAACCAACCTGGCCTTGAACACCTCCAAGGACGGGGCATCAACAACCTCCCTGGGCAACCTGTTCCAGGACCTCACCACTCTCCTAGTAAAGAACTCCCCCCTAATTCCCCCTGTATCCATATATGCTAATGTATTATGCTATCATTCTTTATAGTTACATCTGAAGAACAAACATGAGCACATATTGTTCCAAATTGTTGTCTGAACAGTCCTGAATAAATAATTTCAAAGAGCATTCTCCCCCAACAAGATATGCTGAAAGTGAAGACTCTATACAATACAAAGCCCTAGACTTACATCAGAATAATTGAGTGTAATTCTCCAATACTTCTGAAAATGTCAATGGCAAGAATGCATAGTGATAGTCATAGTGTTGTCCTTACCACTACTACTAATAATACTGTACCATCAAATACTGATTATTTCTTACTGTTGACTTATTCAAGTTAGACTACTAGTGATGTGGAGTAAACAGCTCGATAAAAATAACCATGAGTAGCAAGTCATACTAACATCTGCCAAGATATGTGTACCTGAACACTATATATACACATCAAATACCCTTTAACATAGGTTTAACCTCTGACCTACATTTATGCTTTAGTTAAACACAGGCTAAATAGTACGTTGTGACTCTATAGTAAAATTAGCCATAGTAAGATATGAAATTCATTTGAAAAATTTGTAAATGAAATTGAAAGTCAAGTGCCACTTAACAGTATCCAAAAACAGGAAGAAACTGACATATCAGAGAGTAGAAGTGAATGCTGAGCTGCAGGCAAGCTGTATCAGAAGCTGACAATGGGATTTTGTTTCATTTTGGGTTGTTTGTTGTTTTTTTTTTTTGTTTGTTTGTTTGTTTTTCTCTCTTTCTTTGTTTTTCATTTTCTTATCTCCACAGTAGTTCAGAATAGTTATTTTAAAACAAACAAATAAATAAATAATGTAAAATATAAAAAAATAAAAATATAATAAATATAGAAGTATTAAATAAGTGTTTACAGTTTGCCCAGATTCCAAAGGTGACTGAGAACTGACTGAATACCAAAGGTCAAAAGAAATGAATTTTACAAGATAAACAATATTGAAGAAAGAACACATTTAAGGTTGTATGATGTGTGACAAGTTTGGTCACAGTGATAGGTTTTGTTAGTCTGAATTGAAGGTCATTGAGATTCTTCCATGAAGTGTGATATATTGCAATAAAGACTGCGTAAGACATTAGTATTATAGTTTCAAAGTTAACATGCTTTTCTTATACAAAGTCTAATTTAATTCATTGAAACTATAGCTCAACTATGCTTGCTAAGAATATAATAAACAAAGTAAAAGTGCCTCCTGTCTCCTTTTGTTTCTTGACAAATTACATCAAGAAAATGTCACTCCTTAGAACTGTAAGGAAACTCAGCTTTGAAGAGAGAACCAGTTCAAGCTGTGCACAGGACCTGGTACTAAGCTTTCGAGAAGTTTCTCAGGAATTTACAGAAACCTGAGCAGAATGTACAGTGTTGACATGTGCTCATAGGTGGCTTTTATTGTTTTCTCCACTTTAGCAGGAAAAAAAAGGAAATTTCACAAAGTGAAAGCCATGCTAATCAACCATCAGCCATTTTTCATCCAAAATTTTCTTGGGGAGACTCACCTTGAAATAGCAGTTCAAATTTAAACGTATAGAGTAAAACAGAGTAACTCCAAATGATTTCAAAAGTTGAGATTAATAATAACAGTGTCACCATGTAAAATATGTAGTCATTACAGAAGAGGATTATGAAGTTTTTTATTAAAATACATAGGTACCGTGGTTTCCACTTCACTAAAATTTACTTAGCTGTCAAAATTCAAGACTCTTCTTTCATCACATCCTCCCTCCTCTGTCTTGTTAAAGAAAATGATACTCTACATAAAGAGAAACTTAGTCTGCATAAGCTTGGTTTTTCACTTCTGCCTCCAGGCTAAAGGAGCTCATAAGTTGCCTCCTGGATATTCATATGTCACCATAATAAGACAGACATGCAAGTTACTTATTTAATTTGACCACATATTAGCAACATTATAAACTCCACTCACAACATCAAGCTTTTAAACTGCTGTCCTTATTAACCTAAACTAGTTCTCTGTCATGCTGCAGGAGAACAAATGCCATTCAGCCTTCCAAAAAGCTAGCTAACTTTATCAAAAGTCACACCACGGAACTTGTCAGTCTTTAATAGAGAATAGTATTTCCTCTGTATCCCCATATTACCTGTTGGAATGAACAACCAGGTATCAGAAACAAAATCCAGACTTTTTTAAGGCAAGAAGAATTGTTTCATGTGCAGTATTGAGTCGTCCTATGAAGAATCAAATATGTCTCCTTTTCCCTCATAGGCTGTCCAACAGCTTCTGCATGAGCCTGATCTCCCAAATCTTTTTTTTTTTTTTTTTTTTTTTTTTTTGACTCATAGTTGAGACTTAAGTTTTGAACAAGTTTTCTTTTTTCCAGGAGTTTTTCAGGAGTCTGGGAGTTGTCCATTCCAATTAAAACATTTTAATTGTCCATGTTCTTTTCAGGTCAGACGTTTCTTTCCGGTTACCAGCAATGAATTCTGGTAATAATACCAGAATTAATGAATTCTGGTACATGATACATGAAATTGTGGTCTGCTTTACCTACAAAATAATAGCCAATTCAGAGAAGTAAGCTTAAGGCCAACTTAGCCTACGGGGATAAACTTAATGTTATCAGTAAATATGTTAATGTAAAGTATAACTGTAAGAGCACAGAGTTACTCACGAGGTCATTCAGTCCAATCTCCTGCTCAAAGTAGAGTCAACACTGAATTGAAGGTTGTTCAGGTCCTTGTCTAGTTAGGCTTTGAAAAGTTTTAGGAACATGGATTTCTCAAAGTACTCTGGGTTTAATTGTTCCCATGGAATTTTTATGTTCTTTGTTTCTAGTCAGATTCTCTTCTTTCCCATTCACAATCACAGCCTTCTGTTCTACTGCCTGGCTCTATAATCTTGATGACCTTACTGCAGCTGTGAACAGATGGTTGTTAGGGTTCCCAATAGCTGTCCTTTTCCCAGCCTCTCCTCCCATGACTCCAGCCCTCTGATCAACTTGGCTTACTGTGAATTTCTCAACAACATTCTTGAACAGTATGGCCAAAACCCAAATACCTTATTTCAGATATTGTCCAATGAGTGACTAATAAAGGGAAATGTTCGATTCCGTGATCTCCTGAGTCTGCTTCTCTCAATACAGCTTAGGATGCTGCTAGCCTTTATTGTTTGGTCACACTGTTGCTATGTGTTGGTTTAACAACCACCATAATCAAAACAAAATGGAACAATTCAGATTTCTAACATTCATTTTTCTTGTTTATTGTTTGAAATCATATGAAGTGATCCCAGGTTGTTTTAAATTCTGAAAAATTCAGAAAATCCATATGATTAATGTTAGACTAATAAAAAACAACAACACCCTTGCCACACAGATATTTTTGTTTTAATATGTCAGTTTCTTCTAATGTATCTTTGAGATGTTTTCTTGAAAATTCCTTCTTTCAGAACCCATCAGAACTGGGACATGATTCCTCAATGTGTACTGGGGTGGTGAAAAGAGATTTTTTAAATTTATTATATAAGCCAATTCTGATATTTAGAAGCACCCGCCTTTGAAAAGAATTGACTGTTGCTTTTTTTCAAAGGACTAAGAAGTTATATTGTCAAGAGTAGAACCATTCATGTTAATATATTATTCCACAGTGTGGAAATGAATATATTTGCCCACTTATTTTCTCCCAGATATCTGATATTCATCACCCATCAATAAAGGACATGAAGCAGAGGTCCACAGAAAAGACCAGCTGCTTTCAGTCATAACACATTTTCATTCTTCATTCTGAGTCTTTTGCTACATGCGCCTAACTGGCTACTCTCTACTTCCTCTGGATCACTAACTGTTGCAAAGCTGTTGGTTCATTGGTTGATTTGGACATTTATGGATGTTTATTTTATATTTATTTTAAAATATGGTAAAAAATGCATTGTGTAAAGTAAAAGCATTATGAATAAATGTATTTAAAAGTCAGTATGCTATACCATGTTTGAAAGACAAGAGATTTTCATTAAAAAGACAAGAAAAGGACTCAAAACTTCCCGTTGTAATGATTTTCCATCTAACTGGCAACACTAATTTCAGCCTATAGATGAGAACACCTACTCTTCTGTCCATCTCAGTTCCATGTCTGAATAGCCTACAAGATCTTCAACAAAATCAAATGCCTGCACTTGCATTTCCTGCAGTTTTACTTTTAATGAAAGCAAAAACAAGTTTTCAAAGTCTTTAGCTTCACTGATCACAAACGTATTTTGAAAACATAAAACTTTTCATAACAAACTTGTCTATGGCAATAATAGTGATATTTCGAAGGCGTCGATCTCAGTTCTACTACAGACTTGTTACTCAGAGGAATTTTTAATTGCAATTTAAAATACATGAGTTCACATAGACTTCAGTGTGACTAGCATTTAAAAGTGCAAACGTGATGTATTTTAAAACTGTATAACATGTAGTTTTAAAAAAAAAAAAAAAGTGTCTGAATAATGTGCTAATACACACTTTAATGAGCTCAGTGCAATCTACAAATAGCCGTTCTCCTAACTTCATCAGGATCCAAAAGGACAAATTCAGAATAGTGACTGAATGACTGATCACTATGACATGAGCAAAACAATGAAGGTTTAGTTTAGTTTGCACTACAGTTTATTGAAGTGAAATTCCAATTTAATTCAACTTTTTTTTTTTTTTTCCCCCTGTATGTGAATAGTATAAATAATGCCATGTAGGTAAAATAAATAAACACTGTTTGTCTGTTTGTTTTCATAGATACTGTGATAAGAAATGATAGAACAGTTATCTCTTAGGAAATTTAAAAATATTTTCTGGAAACATACCTGAAACATTTAAGGTTTCAGGAAAGGTCACTATTTTCCAAAAGACAAAAGCTGTAATTTTCTTTTTTTTTTTTTTTTCTTGTAGGAATATTCATTTTTATTAATAAAACATGATTACACACTTAACTTTGGAATACAGTAAAATATAAATTCCAATAATGAAATAAATGAAATATTAAATATTTTAATGTGCTTAATATTTTATTATATTTTACAATTTTTTGAAATCAAAATGATTACATATTTCTCACTTTGACTTTTTTTCAGAATATTGAGGGGAGAGTTCATACTTTATCTTCTTGATGTAAAATAGGAGAAAATGCTAGAGCTCATGATTTTTCTTATATTTTTTTCTTCTTTTTGTATAAATTGCAAGATACTGTTAGGACAAGATATCTTTTCAAAAACTAAGAATGCATACAGAAAGTCATGGAAAATGATAGATTAGGATTTTCTAGGTATCACTCAAACATATATAGATACATATAGTAACATCAGCTTCAAGAGCTATCTGAACAGATAAGGCAGGAACAATGGGGAAATATATCTGTTTAAAAGAGTTTTCTCCATTTCTTCTAGCATCAACTGCATTAAGGAAACATGCAGAATTAATATATTTCAAATGTGGATCTTTATTTGTTCTGCTAAGTACAGAAGATCAATTAGCATAACAATCAGTAGTTTAGCATTGTCTAGTTCTTCTTCTAAGGTTAAAACATAACTGATCAGATAAAAAACAAAACACCACACAGCTTCTTTATTCAAATAAGAAAACTCCCCAATCAAGAAACCCCTAGGATGGAAAAAGGCTCCATGGAGACTGGCATGATCAATGTGTTATTAAGCTGTGTAAAGAGAACAGAGTGACCACAGCTACTGCACAGGAAGCCAGAATCATCCCCAAACTATAAGGGCTGAAATATGGCCTTTCTTGTAGATAAATACCTGTATTGGTTGAGTGGGTTAACGGGTTATGTAAACGGATCTCCCCAAAACAATCAATAGAAATCATTATTTTCCTAAGCTATCCTGGCTAGCGTATCAGAGGTATAAATGTAGCTCAGCTCAAAACAGAGTATAAAAAGAAGAAAAGAATAATAATCAAAAAGAACAGAGAGCAACAAGCTTGAGCTGCCTCGATGAATGTGGATTCCCAGAGTCCTGACAGCAAGCATACAGATACTGGTAATAGGAATTACATTTGTAATGTCATTCAGCTGTACTGCAACTGCTATACTGTGCTTGTGTTGTGATTTCTGCACGCTGCTGTATCACTCTGCTGCATCAGAATCCCAGATAACATCAAACATTTTCAAGTAAGTAAATTTGATACTAATCTCTTCTTGTGTTGAATTTCTAAAGGAACCTGTTTAGAGAACACTGGACACTAACAAGCCTGCAGAAGTATATGACATGAAGAAGAATAAAAGGAACACGTCAAGGTAAATGAGCAAATTAAAACCATAATAAATCACTCCCTGTTACAGACACATTTCTTGAAAGCAGATCAGAACCCAGCTGAAACAAATTCTCCCTTTCCTAGCACAGCACAGCAGAGAGAAGGAAAGAAAACAAAGAGAGAAGACTCAGATACAGTAAAGGGCATAACAGCAAATTAAATTTCGTCAGGATCTGGCAGTAAAGCATATAGATGCCCTTTTTCAGGTGGCTGTAGCGTGGCTGTAGCTTTCAGACTCACAAGGTTAGCAAAAACGGAGGCTTGAGTTACCGTAAACAAAATACAAACAAAAAAAAAAAAAAACCCTTAAAAACATGAACCACACCTGGTATGCATAACTGTCTTCTGCTCACTCACCATGTAGGTGAGTGGGGAAAAAAATAAAAAAATAAAAATTAACATGATGTCCAAAACTGATGAGTATTTCATGTTCCATTCAGATCAGACACATTAACTGAGAATGCAAAAGGTCTGTGTACTACCTTTAAAGTAACTAAGACGATAACCAGAACCCAGAAGATTCACTTAATATGGGCAGCCTTTTCATGGTTTAAAGTTATCATTTGTCACAAAGTATTTTGCTCAAATGTAGAAGAGACATAGGAAATCTGAAGCAGAAAAGGACCAAAAAAAATAGATATTAAAGAAATTAAGAAAGGTTAAACATATTTCAGTATAGCACACGTCACCACTATTGCTGGTGCCATGAAAATATTTGCTCTCTGTTGATCTTTTTTAATTTTCCTTGAGAGCTTTTGACATGCTCTTGTAGTGCCATAGGCAAAATCTTTGATCTCTGTAAAAACTTTTAACAATACCATATTAGCTGGTTAGCATAAGACAAATCCTTTTCTATACGAAATACACATTTTCACCCTTTTACTGAAGTTAGGTTTCAGAATGATTTTTGGAAGTTTGTTAGTAGTAAGTCTTATTTCTTCAGAAATTATACAGTGATTCATGTTTATTTGACTGCTGCTATGACCTGCATGTTCAAGGCATACCTTCCTTTTTCCTGTTATATCTCAAAGGAAAACTGTTCTACTTCCAGTTTGATTCAAATTTTACTGGAAAGTATACCGATTTTTGTGCTTTTCAGCACATAATAAGTTTACCAAAGGGAAAAGGTGCACATTTTTCTTCATATTTCCACCAGTCTGCAGACCTTGAAGGGGAAAGCCTTGCTTTACCTCTCTTAGCTTTCATTTTTTTCCTTACAGAATGGCATCTGACAAACATCACCAAGCTAGAAATAAATGACATTAACAAGACAGGTTGTATATGTGGAATGGGATAACTGATTTGTTAGAACATGACAGAGAAGATCCTTCTAGCAACCAACCCCAGTGTGACAGATATATCATAAGGATGACTGTGTGCAAACATCTAGTATTCATTTTTATGAACAGCACAGGCCATTCCGTTTCTCAGGGTACTAAATTTCACTCACAAATTGAAGTCTGAAAACACAGCCCCAACCATTTAGGTTTGTTTCTGCCTCAGTGCTTCACAAGAGAGTAAACTTCATCAGCTAAATATATAGATTAGACAAGGTGCTTTGTTCTTTTTGTATGGGTCCCTATAGAACCCATACCTTACTCCTGATTTCATAGCAAAGAATTATCTGTTTAGGTTTATAGTTTTTTTTCCTGGTCTACCTTGGGATATGCCTGATCACCATTCCTGAAATTGAACATAGCAGGGGAAAAAAGGCAGAAAACATTGCAAACAAATTTTAACGATCGAGTGCCTTAAATCAAAGCATCTTTGTTATCTATTATTAATGTTCCACTACTTGTGACTAATAATTAATATAAACTATTGTTTCAATTCTGTTTGAATCTCTTGGTATTTCCTTTTTAAAAATAGAAGAACTGTATAAAATGTTTTCATATCCCACCAGCAAAAATGCTCTTGTGCCCTGAAATGAAAACACTGATTAGTTATGTTTCCTGTCTTCATCATCTCTGGGAACGTGCCTGCTACACAACCCAGAAGGAAAATTAGAGAACTGAGAGAAAAAATAACAGGACTTATGTTTGCTTTAACCTGCTGCACAAAAGTTCAAATTACTAAGTATGTGTATTATGATTATTACCTATTATGCTGCTAAGTATTAGCTCAAGAAATCAACATTTTAAAATCATGAAAATATTTTTTTTCTTATTAAAGAGGTATTCTGTTCCCCTTTACAGTAGGCATTTAACTAATATACTTACGCGGAAAATGTAGAGATAAATGTTACTAACGAAACAACTAGGGAGGGAGAGAAACACTTCAGAACAGTGCCTTTAACTTACGGATTGTTCCTTTCATATTTATACATTTTTCCTTTTAAAGAATAACCTGATTGAGAGAGCAGCTACTTAAAGTGAACCATGACGAGTGGTACAAATGGTATTTGAGCCTCTTCCCCATGACTTCTGAAAATGCCTCATGGGAGTAACCACATTCAAGGAGTGTGAGCACAAGCGTGGGCTGCTACTGCAAGGCACGCTTTCTTCCACTCTAGTGACAGCACCAGTTCTCCCATGACCACATAGAGCTGTATACACTCTACTCCTCCAAGCACTGGAGCATTCAGGTACACTTCTGTGATTTCTGCTTCCTATGAAGTTCATTTCTGATGTGTGATGTGAAGTTTTTCCAATAGGGAAGCAAGGATCCAGCTGTGCCCACAGCAGGGTTCAGGTAGGTATGTCTACATTGTAGTTCACTGCCCAAGAGGGTACAGGATCAATAACAAATTAAAGTGATACCCATTTGTATCTGTCATAACATATTAATACGGTAAGTGCTTCAGATTCCCTCCTGGGGGAAAGCCAGGAGAACACACTAGTCTCTTGGGCTTCTGCTCTTACAGCCAGAGTACAGGCTACCTTCAGGAAAGACATGGGTTCTTTTTTCATTCCACATTTGAAAATCACAGCATCAGCACAGTTAAAATCTCCTCTTGAGGGTGAGCTGAGCTGGAAAGTTGCCAGTGTCACTAGAGCCTCAAAAACTGAACGTGCTATAAAGAAATCTCACAAAAATGTGCAGTATAATTTATGAGCTGGTTGTTTAACTTGCAGTTAAAGTCTCACATAAACTTACACATGGCTCTACTGAAATGCTAGCAGCCCTCTATATCTATATGATCTGTTAAAACAGCTGTAAGTGGAATCTTAAATCACTTTGCTTTTTTTCTAGTTATTTTCTCAGACTATGTCTTCCTTCAAAATTTCCTCTTAATTTGAAGAGACACAACTGTATGCTTTTGTGTAATTGATGCTTTTGTTTAATGTTATTAGGACATCATTTTTCTTTCAAAATAGAAAAAAACAAACAAACAACAACAACAAAAAACAAAACAAAAGAAAACAAATTCTTACGCAAATTATTTATCTGAACCTCACTAGTCAGAAGGGAACCTTTCTCCACTCTGCCATTTTGAAAAAATCTGTTCCCCTTGTACATAACATTAGCAAAACTCTAGAGTGAGAATAATCCCCTTTCAAACCTCATTATGAAGTATTTCCTTATACTTTGTAGCCCTTATTCAGCTTCCTCTTCCTATTTTTTCCCAGATTTCCATTCACACATTAATCAACTCTGCCTCAGCCACTGCCATTCCTTCCTTTTCCACAGGTCAGTATCTTATCTATCTGTGTTATAATCTGTGGTATTATGTACACATATTCTGATATATGCCAGAATTTTAGTTCTCTCGTCCTTCATCCATCTCTATGATTTCAGGCATCCTGCTGATCTCCACCAGCATTGTGTAAAACGTCCTCATTACCATTACATACAATCCAAAATCTTTACTTCATCAACTGCATCACTATATGAGACAAAATTAATGAAAAGCAGCATTATCTTACATAGGGGCATATATATACAGATGGTAGCAGTGTTTGTTTTTTAGCGTAAGGCTTACTGTGCATGTACTACATGCTATACTTCTTTAAAATGCAAGACAAGCTGAGCAGTGGGGAAGAAGTCTGCCTGCATGATGCTGGCTGCAGCACTGCGTATCCGCTCTCTGGAGAAAACAGCAGATTGTTCCATCCCCCAGAGGAACTCAGCATGCTCTGTGGGGCACAGCTTAAGCACAGAGAGCAGAGCAGGCAGCGACAGCCAGAAGAGAGCAAACTGGGAGCCTTCTGAGAGGAGTAGGGATGTGCTATCAGCAGTGAGCAGGTTTTCCTTCAGCCCAAAGGTGATGGAGGGAAGGTTTCCAAAGAACCCCAAGGGACATTTTAGAGTTAATTCAACTGAAAAGACACTGAACGTTGCAGAATTAGCAGGAACGGTTGCAGAAAAGGACCACACACTCACATAGTAATGAAAAAGTATTTTTTGTTTTAGATGCTCTTGTTTCTTCTGTCCTGGCAGACCTATATTTTCTATCTCTTCATAGCCACTGTATTCTAGCTTAATAGTTCATAGTCTAATACAGTTAGCTTTAAAGACTGGGGAGCCTTTTGATGTCTTTTCTTATGCTCACTTCAAAGGAGAAGGTGGGGTAGTTCCACTTTAAGGCTCTGGGCAACTCAAGGTCCTGTCACAGGGGGGAAGGAAGAACCCAGACAGATGTGAATACTGGATGCTTTTTTGATGCACCAGAGCTAATAGGCTCAGTCCTCCAGCTGGAGAAAGGCAAAAAGGATAAGTAAAAAGAAAAGTTAATCCCATCCCTTGAAAATTGGAGCATAAGTACCACAGTAGCTTGAATAGAAAGGACTTGAGAGACTGAGTAACATTAATGGTACAACAGCTTTATTCAAGGTATTAAAGGGAGGATTTCTTTTCAGTTCAGTCATTTACTTGTAACTTATAGATGGGTGCCATAAGCAGCAACTTAGGCAGCATCATTCAAATAATAGTGAAAAATAACTTCTAAATGAGAGATGCCTAAGCAAAATGTCTCAAGACTTATCTTAATGTTCTTATGTAAGATAGATGTAAGCTGCAAAGCAGGTGATTTTCTCTAGGTCAAAAGATACTGTAGGACACAAGAAATCCCATCTGAAATTCCTCTCAGACCTGTGAATTGAGAGTTGTGAATTAGCAACTGCTTGGCTCTAGCATTTTTCAAAAAAACACCTACATCTCTTTCTTTCTGTCTTTAATTCACAATGCACTTTCAGCTACCTCTTCACAGGAACAACTTTCTCACAGATAAGACAAATTTTACTACACCTTCAGAAGAGGTTCCAGTATGCCTTGGTTTACTGCACTTTCTCCTTCCTTTCCCTGCTCTGGAAGAGGGGACACCACAAAACAAAATATTTTCCTCTCCTTTTTTGGGGCTGTATCTGTGTTGTTGCTTTTTTTGCCTTTCTCTATTCAAAACTATTAAAACCAGTTCAAAACCTTTAAACTGACATCTGTAATCCATCTGTCCTTCTCTTACCACAATGACAATTTGTCACTCCACTCTACTCCTCACAGCACCATGCATGCTCTTCCATCTGGAAGTGGAAAGGACTGCGCAAGCACAGAAGTCCTCTGAAGGACAAAGAATGAACACTTAATTCAATTACAGCTTTCATGCTACCTGTTACATGCAGACCTGTATGCTTTACAAATATGTTTCCGGATTTTCCAACTGTACAAATTACATCCAGCTTATCAAAATCTTCCAGACGGGGATCCCTATGCCCCAATCCTCTAAATATGTGATTGCCTCTCCATAGCTACCTCATTCTCTTTGCCTGGCTACAGCTCAGAACTACAGGAAAATGCCGTATAATGGGTGAGAGAGGTTTCAAATAAAAACATGCAAATCATGCACAATTTGTCTAAATATGCTTATGCAGGCCAGATGCAATCTGCAGCTGCAGCACAATCCTGTTTATATTCTTGATGAGTAGAGTTTACAGTCAAAAAGTTCAGCAGTATTCTCAAAATGTAACATGGGCCTCACTATATCCTCATCAACAATCCCTTCACAGCTTACATAGCTCTCTTGTGTAGAAATAGTAAACAATTTTAAATGAAATACAAATGCTCCGTTTCAGAGACCAGTATGCTCTGTGTCACTATGAAATTAAACATTCTTTATTTAGCAGCTGTTTACACATATAGCTTAAATGACAACAAAATGGTCTCGGGAAGGTAAAAAGGAGCAGACGAAGTTGTTCTATTCATGTGTCTTGTTCCACACTACATAATCAGCAGCCATAAGGTTCCTTAGAGAAGAGTGCCTTCTCTCTCAGAAGGCCTGAGATGGCTCAAGTTGACTCAGAAAAGTGACTTGCAGTTGTGATGATCAGCTAAGCATCTGTTTAGCTCCACTAATAAAACTCTTGGCTGAGATAAAATATGGAATCCCTTCTACCTAATTAGATCACAGGAAAAGGCCTCACAGAAGCCTAAGCCTTGATTCACCACTGACCTGCTACCTGGGGCCAGAACATATAGCCCCCACATCATCCACACCAACATCATACCATCCTGACCTCAGCCTGAGAGTTTCAGGAAGCTTTTTTGATGTTCTTTCTTGCAAAAGATTTTCCTTTCAAGCTATAATAAATCTTTAGTTTCCTCCTAGTCTCACTCTGCTATCCACAGGCTTCCTTAAAACTGACTTTGACAAAATGTTTCCTCAAGTAGGTATATCTTTTAGGAGTATCATTCTTTGTGTCTTCTTAACTAAAGCGACTCACTCATTCTCTGCTTATATACATACTTAAATTCAACTGAAGTGATTTAAAATAGTCAAGAGTATGTTTAGCATGCATACATGGGATGCGGAATAAATAACATTTCATTTAAATGTCTAAGGTAGTATTATAAATGAAACATAATAACTACTGTAAGTTGCATTAATTTGCAATATATGTATAAGAAAATAAATCAAGAACTTAAAAATTTGTCTGCAAACAGTGGTAGAGTACACTCTCTGAGAGCACCAATAGCTTTAAGAAACTGTAGAATTTTAGTGGGGAAAAAAAATATGCACTGAACACAGGATTAAGAAACAAAAGATTTGATTCCTCCTATGGTCTAAATATGTGAAGAAATTATAGATTTCAAACTGCTGATTGGACATTTTTCCCCTTTTCAACATCAAATGGAATAAAACAGTAAAGCAAAGCACAAAACACTTAATTACAATTTCTTAACTTTGAAGATGCTTAAAATAGAAAAAAATCAAAGTATCTACATAGTCAATCAACTCACGAGATTATTTGGTTAGGCAAAGGGCCATAATGAGTAAAATGATTTAGATGCATAGAAAATTTTGAAATACAACCTTTTTTCCCCCAAACCTGTAGATTTATAAAGCATATGAACAAGACTGGTAGATACAATTTATTTGAAGTCTTGGATTAAAAACAAAACAAAACAAAACAAAACAAAAAACAAACAAACAAACAAAAAAGCAACTCTCATTAAAATCTTAAAAGATTTTTCTCATGATAAATCAGAAAATATCATTTAGAAATGAATTCCTATTGACAACATGCATAAGTTTGTGTTATAAAAAGATTATTTACAATGTCACAGATAGCATCTGTAACAGCTTATTTCTATACTACACCAAGGAACCAGGAGACCAACTGAACATCCTCTTTTCTAAAGAAAAGACTGAAATGGCTGGTAAGCTACACACTAAACACTTTGGAGACATATTTAGATGCATTTCTACACTAGTAAAAGCATAAACAGAAAATACGTTTGATTGAACAGACTTTTGCTTCTGACATTCCCTCCCTATTAAAGTATAATGGTATGTAATATAATACACATGGGGAAAAGGAGGCAAGAGAAAGTTTTTGAAGGCATCACTGCATGAAACATTGCATTTATAAAGAGGTTAGGCAGTACAGATGTTCAGACCAGTTCCACTATGTTCTCTTTAATAAAAATGGGTCATTGTCAAAAAAGTGCTGATGTTAAAATTTGTTGTCATGAATAATATGAGCAACACGGCCAGAACTTGGAAGTCATAATAGTCTAGACACAGAAAATGTTATGAATGATGGTAACATTTGAAGCTTGCTGTAACGTTCCTAGATGTACTAAATATAGCATCAGTTAGAGGACATAAGCTAAAGTTCCTTGGCATCAAACGTGCCGATTCTCATGAAACTAGAAAGCAGAGGTGTTTTAACCTCAGCAGAGCATGCTACAACAAGATTCAGTGACTCTGCTGATTCTCTCTAAGGTTCTAGGGTTAAGAAATAATCTCAGAATATGGTGCAGAGTCTATATGAAGGAAATGAATTTCTCCACAGTTCTTGCAGCTTGATATTTTTGTATAAATAAATAATAATAAATAATAATCAATGGAATTGAGTATTTTAACTTGATTACTTTCATAATTACTTTCATTCGAAAGAAGTCACAGATTTTTAAGGAAGAGGTTTAGTGATTAGTGGCTTTTAAGGACTGTGTTCTAAACATGCAGTAAACATGCAGCTTAAAAAGGGAACGGAATATATAATGTTTAATTAATTTTAAAGCTGTAAGTAAAATACTGTACATCAATTTGGTTTCAAATTTCTTTAATTCATGGTCAAATTTCGATCCTCTACTGTTTTGTTTTTTGTTTGTTTTTGTTGTTGTTGTAGCTGTTTGGGTTTTTTTTTTTTTTGGGGGGGGGTTGTTTGTTTTATTTTGTTTTGTTTTGTTTTTTGTCAGTCCTTTCACAGATTCTATACTACGGCTTTAATCTCCATAAAGCAAACAGAAGGAAGGACAAACTACAGCTAACATATAACATATTGTAGGAGACAATGCAAGGGAAAGCATGCATTTGCTACTTGAGCTATGTAACTGTCATGAATCGTGTTCCAGGTCAAGTGAAACATCTGAGATCCGTTTCCTGTCTTTTCTCAGCTTACTCCTTTCATCACAATGCAATCTGTACTTGCAAACTAAAACTCCACAATTTTTTAAATAATCAGCAGCTGTAAACTGATGGTGATTATAAATCTAATAAAGCATCACAAGGATTAATCCATCACCCGTCTTAATCAATTTACTAATTATATATATATAATATATAATATATATATAATATATATATATAATATATATATATATATATATATATACACTTCTGTAGGCAGTATCAAGGAAACTAAAAGCTCAGTTTTCCCTTTTTTAAGGATTTATAATGGAATTTTTTTATGGATGATTCAGCCTCTGAAGGATTTGTTGTCGTTGTTGTTTATCTCCACTTCCATAAGTATTGTAAAAGGTAATACATGATAGACAGAAAGGCATAATGATTCAAGATGTAATTCCTCCCTTTTATGCCTATGATACATCTAAGCCAGATGATGTGAGCAAGACAGACAGGGCAGGATGATAAAAAGAGAAGGTTTTTTCTAAGCATTATTTTCTAAAATGAAGGTGATCAGAGAAGGAAATTTGGGTTTCTGCTATGACATGGCCACAGAAGCTTAGCAGAGGTGTCCTCTGTGGCTTCTTGCATTAACACTGATTGTCAAAGAGTTGTCAACCAAGACAGTGTTTGTGAAATTCACAGAGGTGCAGAAGTTACGTGATCTAAAATTGCATCAGGCTGGACATGGAGATCCATAGACCCAGTCAGAGGCTACCACACAGGTAATAAAATCTGCTGGCAAAAGCTTTATTGGTCACTTTTACGGTCTATACTAAGATGTTTATTGTAACGATACTACTTTCTAGCGTTAACCAGAACATGTTATGCCTATGCTGCACTATACTTTCAAGTGTTACTGCAAGACAAGTAACAGAAGGCCTGTTTTATTGAGACGGAAGATGCTCATGTGGTTTCTGTTGTGCAGAAAGTTTCAAAGGTTGTCCAAAGGAGTAACATAAAAGTAAAAAAAAAAATAATGGAATCAAACCAAAAGTTAAGAAGAAGAAAATTAAAAAAACAAACAAAAAAAAAAAAAAAAAAAAAACAACAAAAACAAAACTAAAAAAAAAAAAAAAAAGAAAGAAAAAAGTCATTCAAAACAGAAACAAAACCTGTGAAGCAACACAACCAATGTGATATTACTCACTCCAAAGCCCTTCAGGCATCCAAAATGTATGTCAGCTATGTTCTTTTCTCTCTTTAAAGGAAAAAAAAAAAAAAAAAAAAAAAAAAAAAGTATATTGGAGAAGAATTACATATTCATAACAGAGTATACTCCCATTTTAACACATGAAAAGTCTGATGACTATCACATGCCTGTTCCCAACTAGAGTCCAGATCTCAGGATTTTACCCAGAGATATACATAGCTGCCATTTGGATGTACAGATTAGCTAATTCTACTTACATATACCAGTACTGTCATACAAAATACATACTACACTAAGCAGTGGATGTATGGACGATTAACTCATAAGTTCTCAGAGTATGCATAACACAAACTGATGGAATTGGGTTTCTTGCAAAAAGCAATTATGGCATCCGTTTTCTCTTAAGAAAACAGAAGCCTCCTTTATTATATTATAGACTAGAGATTAAGTTACATTCATCCAAGAGAGACTGAGCTTGAACTCTCTTTTGCCAGAGGCAATGCAAATCTACATTACTGACAACAGAGAAGTCAGATTGAAAAACATTACTTTGTAAAAGGGCTGGTCATTCATTAAACCACTGTAACTTGATCAAATTCATCACATTTTCAATGTCCATCAATGAAATTGCAATGGCATGCCTACCAGTGTACTTAACATAATGTGAATGACTTTTACTGCTTCTGCATAATATAATTTCTCATTCTCACCTCACTCAAGAGCTTAGAGCAAATAGGCAGCATTTCATAGGTCTAGGCTGAAAAATAAGAAGCCATGGGAAACTGTTTAATGATAGCACTCTTCACTTAGAAATAGTTTCACCTATTTTAGCATACCATTATGTTTGCCACAAGTAAATACAGAAATGAAAAAATGTGCACTCTTTATTCCAACAAACTTTTTAAAAACAAAAGGTAAGTGGAGAAAAAAAAAAAGAAAACAATAAAGCATGTCTAAGGATGAGTGTATTTTCAGAAAAACCACATTAATCTTCATCAAATGCATGCTGGAGCTGGCAGAAACATCTTGGTTATTTTGGGGTGAACTAAGACTAATATGACATCTAGCCAGTCAGTTCCAGTGGCCAGAATAGGTAGAAAAATGATAGAAAGAAGAAAGAAGAATGTGGGAAGAAAATAAAGAGATAATTCCATAATAAACAATGAGATAATCTTTTACATTTTGCTAGCAAAACAAAATAAAGAAAAAAGGAATATCCAATATGACTTAAAAAAAAAAAAAAACATATTAAAAAAAAAAACAAAACAACAAATAAAAACAGGGGCTCACAAAATCACTATCATGTTGACAAACATTGTTTGCTGGATAATGATGAGATAGATATACATGGGAAATACCCACTGGGCTCATTTCTTCTGTTGGCAACGTTATTTACATCAGGTACAGAGCATCATGCTAGATAGATTCTTAGTCAGATCTAATACAGAATTTGTTTCATGTCCTTTCATATTAGTTCAGTTAATTTAGTTAAGGATAGACAGATATTGATTGGTTTTGTCATACAGCAATTGTATGGTTTTCTACTGACAGACAATGGTTCTTAGTTTGAAGGGTTTTATGTGAATGATGGAACATGTGTGAAATGGTACACAGCTGGTATTAACAACATATAGCAAAAACTAACATTTTAAAGCAGAGACGTAATTCAGATCAGATTTGGCCCACAACATTGAGGTTTTGTATCTATAAATAGCATGAATAGGACAAGGTGTTAAAAAGCCAGCTAATATTGGCAAATGTTTCAGCTAAATCTTCAAAGTGAGGGGATGATTTTGGTGATTTAAGGTTTGGTTGTCTTTATTGTTTTCTTTTTCCTTGAAAGTCATTAGAACTAATAACCCTGAAAGAAACTGTAACCTAAGATGGTTCTTGTCTTATCACAACCTGTTATTCCTAGGGAAAAATAATAACAGTTGCCAAACTAAAGATAAATGCAAAACAAAAAGCAGATAGAAAAGGATATTGTTGCTAAGAAAAATAAATATTATTTAAATAACCAATAACAACACAAAAGATACAATTACATAAAATATGAAATTGCTGCTAGCTAGAAAACTTTATTTAAAAATATGCTATTTAACATAAGGTAAGAATGTTAAGCTAAACACAAATTCTACCATCCAAAGAACTGTACAGTTACAGTGCCTGGCAGAATGATCTTAATCCATGCCCCAAGTACTACAAACCATGAAAAAGTTGTCTGTGACCCACACCAGGTAATATATTTCACATATAACTCTTAAAAGGCCAGAAGGGAGAATCCTAATAGTTATGGAAGATAGTGGGAATCAGGCTGCCCTGCCAGCAGCTCCCTTGCTGGACAGTTCCTCAGCTCCATCTACAGCAGCACAAGCTGGCAGAAGAAACTGGATGTGAGAGAACTTGAAGTACCAGGGGCAGTGCCCAGCGTTATTACCATTTCACCTATTATTCTAAAAAAAAAAAATAAAAATGCATAAATTCAGATCCATGTTTTTCCTTACAAAAATGACACACTATCTTTATTCACTTTTGCAGGTCAGGAAGCAAACACAGAACCTTTCTCAGCAATACCTAAGGACTGACAATGTGAACAAACTGCACATCCTACAGGCAACACTGCTATCTTCCCTTACACTTGTTTTTGGTGAAAGTTACTATGTTTGTGTGCAAGCCAGGTAAGATCTCTAACTCTGTTATATTTTGATAGATTTCTCAGTTCATTGTAAACAACCAAAAATTGCTATAAAATTGCTGAAGCTGCTGAGATTTTAATTCTGAACTCACAAGAGAGTCTAAGATTACAGACAGCTGTGACTGAATGAAATATATATTTTAGTACTTTTCAAACATAAGTTGATGCATGGTCTTGGAACAGTCCTATAAGGCAAATGACAGATTGGAGATGCGGAACTGACTGTTAACAACATTTCGGTGCAGTTCCATTAAATGCTAACAAGAACATGTTCAGAAAGGTGTACATACATACACATTCATACAGGAATTATACAGGCATTTTAATGACACCTAAAATAGACACCCTTGTCTATTTTAATTATCTACTAAAAAAATAGCTTTAGATGAAGGTTACCTTCAATATTTTCATTTGTTACCGAGGTACTTACATATAGATCTATGTAGGTGTATATTTATAGACAAAAACTACATTACTCACCTTTCTGTCTATATACATCTATATATTCTGTCTATATCAAGAAGTTTAAGAGTCACAGAAAAAAAGTGTTCAAGCACCATGATATTTAACTTGCCAACATACTACTCAATGGAAAACAGTGAAAGCAGATTTGCATAGATCTTCCTCTAAGATCTTTTTTTTCTTAAGTCTGCACTACATCTTTCCTTAATTTGTTTACTAAAATGTTACACTTAATGTTTACAATAATCTTGGCAACTCCTCTGTTTTGTGCCTTCACTTACTACGGTTATTTTTGCTCTTAAGTTACCTACACTTCTCCTGAATAATTCTAATGATAATCTAACTGCATATACTTTCAACTGAATAATCAATGACCTAACAGTTTGTTTTCTGAACTTTTATGAGGAAGAGGACAAATATCCATCATGAGGAATGCAACACACTCCCTCACAAGACCAAAGCAACAGTGCATGAAATTGAACTCAAAAAGAGCCTCCATTCTGTGTGACTTCTTGGCTGACACAATTTAGATATTTATAGCTTTACGAATGGGCCACTGGAGAAGAACTTCAAGCTTTTTCTAGCCAGGAAGGATTAATGAACATGTGCACCTGGTAATTATAGCACTCCATCTTTCTCAAAGCCCTCACGATGCCTCAATGGCAGAAACTGTAATGAAAAGCCATTGAAAATATCAATCTGCAATTCCACGAGTCATTTAAATATTAAAATGTATAAGCTCTTTTCATACTTTCTGTCAACTATCCTAACAATGGTATGCAAAAAAAATCATATGTAGACATTTTCTGCTTCACATTAGTACCTGGAATGCCTCATTTAATATGTAAAACTAATCCGGCATGAATTTTAACTCTCAACTCACATTAGAAAATCTATGGGAATAACTGACAAACACTTTCTTAACTAACAGCAGGAAGAAATATCAGCCTTGGGTAAAATGTGCAATCCTAAGGCATGCATTCCACAACACATTTCCAGAGAAAAGTTTACCAGAAAATAAATGTTTAGGGAGTTGGAAAAAACATTCTGAATGTTTTCCATTAAAAATAGGTACTGGTGAGGTAGAAACTTTAAGAAGCACACATGCTATCACCGACGTTTTACTAATATGCATGCTACTAGAAATCCCCAAGAGTTTGGTTGTTAAAACACCACCTCGGTTAACTTGAAAAACACTGTGCGCTTCATACTGGATTTGGCAATTAAAAATACTAGAAAAATACTTGGAAAACATAGTGATACATAAAACCCACTTCAACGTTAAGGTCCTTTTCTAAGATTTTCTAAGAGCATAAATATTACAAATTTTAATCTTATTATGTTTGATATACATTCAACCAGAAGCAGACAGACACGTGAAGGGATGAAGCAGACCACCCAAAAGTAAAAGCAGCACTACTGATACAGGCTATTTTAAGCACAAGAAAAAAAAAAAAAAAAAAAAAAAAAAAAAAAAAAAAAAAAAAAAAGCTAGAACTGCTCTATAAGTGTTTTTGTTTTGTTCTTAATTTAATTCATTTTAGTGAAGCACTTATCTATTACAGAATTAGAATGAAAAGCCAATTGTCACCTAAACCCGCAGAAATCTATGTAGCTCTAAAAGTAGTCATTCCAAAGACACTGAAGCACAGTACGAGATGTGAGCATTAAAAATGGCCTGTTATTGCTAAACGGAACTGTTCCTCGGTGGATTAGAGCAAAAGAAAAGACTCCAATCGAGATAAGTGTGCATGAAACGCTCTCTCCAGAGCATTCTGCCAAACTGCCTGCAATAAGGGGACTTCAGAAGCAGCAAGAGATACTCCAAGCACCCTGCAGCTCAGAGCTGCTGGCCTCTGCCATGGGTTTTAATACAGTTCAGTTGAACTTGGGAGCGGATAAATAACTGACAGCGATGTTTCCCGAAAGCTTTGATCACCGCATCGTTCGTCACCAGCCCCAAAGTACTCCTCACGATAATAATACTTAATCCGGGGCGCCTTATTGCAAGTACAAAGCATCCCTCCCCTCCCACCTCCTGCTCGCATACTCCTGCATCACAACCGGGGGCTGAGGATGCAGCTCGCACAGCACCGACAGCCACCCTCTGGGCCGGCAGATGCCTCCCCTAGCACGCGCATTTTCTCCTCCTCACCTTTAAAAGGCAGCCCGAACCGCGCTCCGCTCCCCCCGACGCTTTTAGCTCAGCGCATCCAGCAGTGCATCCGCACAAAGCTTTGCCATTGCGAGTGTGAAGAGAAAGAGCTGCCGGGATGCTGAATGGCACAGCAGCCAACTTTGTGTGTACCGACGGCTCTCTGAAAAAGCCGGACCGAAATCTCGCTCTGGATCGGATTCACAGCACACAGTCAGAGGGTGGTAAAAGAAGGATTGGAAAAAGAAGAAGAAGGAGAAGAGGAAGAAGAGGGAGAAGGAAAGAGAAGTCCTGCCCCTTCTGGATGAGGCTTGCCTAGGAAACACGAGCCAGTCTTCTGAATCCATCAGACACTTGCAAACTGGTCTGCTCTCAAGTTCTGACTTCACTGTGTACCACACCAGACCATCTATATAACAGCTAATATCTTATTATAGATGTATTAACTATTTGTGTTACTTATATAGCATGATGTATAGCACAGGATAACATGAGCATTTCTGTCAACATACTATAATCATGCAAGTTGCAATGCATGAAAAAAAATAATCATTGTACATTTGGTTAGTCTTCAATTTTATTAGTTTTATGTAAATAGCAGTTGAGCTATTTTTGGATTCAATTAGCTATAAAAAGTTTGATTTCTGCCCCATTACATGCAGATATTGATGATCCCATACAACAGTGGAAACTGTTTCACCTTCATAATTTATTGAATCACAGAATCACTAAGGTCAGAAAAGATCTCTAAAATCACCTAGTCCAAGCACCAGTCCATCCTCACCATGCCCAGTGCCCAAGTCCCTCAGTGCTGCTTCCACACATTTCCTGAACACCTCTGGGGACACTGACTCCCCATCTCCCAGGGCAGCCTGTGCCACTGCCTTACTGCTCTTCCTGAGAAGACATTCTTCCTAATATCCAACCTGAAGCTCCCCTGGTGCAGCTTAAGGCCATTCCTTTAAGAAAATCTACCTATAACAAAAAAGTTCTGGCTTATGTCTTTCACAAGACATAAAGTAAGGAATGAGAGAGTTTGTTGTGGTTACATTTCAGTATGATAATGCTTTAAACATTTATCAGAAGAAACTGATGTTAACATTTTTTTCTGAAGAAACTAAAACAGAGAAATTCTGTCATTGACAAGCCTGTATACAGAATATGAGGTATTTATAAGTTTGCTTTCTTCTTCTTCTTCAAAAAGTACTCCTGTCACTTTAAGAATAATGTTGAAAAATATATGTTTTGTACTATATTCTTTTTCATACCATGTAAGTATACCAATTTATTTCCATTTGCTGACAATGAAAATACCATTTTCTAGTGGCTCTGGTGTTTGGCACTGGAACAGCAAATTGAGGTTAGAAGCAGACGTAAAAGTGCCAGGAAGATAAGAGGCCAGATGTACCAGAGAGGTGATGACCTCATTTGGCAAGAAATACATTTTGGCTATATAGTTTAAATAGCACAGTTTATTCCAAGCAGTACCTATTTTTAGCAATGTTGAGTGAGAAGGAATGCCTTTATCACCTCTAAAGTCTTAGGCTTAGGCTCCACTAAGAGACATAAGTATAATGAAAGGCAAGCAGGAAATAGGGCCACCAAGGTAATGTCAATGTACACAACTATCAAGCTATTCAATATATATATATTTTTTCTTTGCAAACACTGCATCTGTCTCAATGACAAAGACTCTACATTCCAAATTTCATTGCCAATTAAAGGCGTTAAATTGGCCTGTATAGGCTCTTTGGCTCCTATTGACCTCATCAAGCAGCTGTGATTTCTAAGCAATCAGTCTCTAATGAGCTTATAAGCAATAAACAGAAGTTAAAATGCCATATGTATTTCATTTATCTTTAAAAAATATGAGCTCTCTGAAGATATACATCTTGAACATTTTAAGTTTAATACATACAAACTGTGTTGTTTATTTTGGGTGGGGGTTTGGTTTTTCTTCTGTTTGTTTTTTTTCTTTTTTTTTTTCTTTTTTTTTTTTTTTTTCTTTCTCTTTCCCTAATGCATGGAGGAATCATCCTTAAGTGACTGAAATGGGAAAAAAAATAAAAAAGCAACACAAAAAACAGTACTTATGCTATGTCTCTGCCTTTTCAATATAGTTAGTGCCTTATCAGCACTCAAACACACTCCTGTGAGCAGCTCTGGACAACGAGCTAGAATGCTCAAATTTTTCAGCTGCTTTTCAGTCTTGTCTCCCTTTATTGTATTATAACAAAAACATCTGCAATGTACGGAAAAGTGTATGGCAAATTTTAAAATCAGGTAAAATTTGCACACCTAATGAAAGAATTATCTCAGAAGTAGCTCAATATGCAATACAGCTAATAATTGCAGCAGAAACAATGTTCATCATACCATGATGAACACCAGCATCTTTAATGCTTAAAATACTTCTTTTCTTATAGAATCAGACTTTTTTCAGAACTTGATAATATTTGTTACAAGTATGACATAAAAGCTATTATACCAAATACTTCAATATGTTGACTACAGGTTAAAAATAGGTTCATTGAAAGGGCTACGAAGAAGGTAATTCTTAGCTGCAAGATCTGAGATTCAAGTATATAAGGGCTGTTAGTCCATCTTGTTTCCTCTACGCAAAGCTTGTTAAAAGCAAATTAGCCAAACCTTTAAACACAGTTTGTTTATGTTTGCTGACTGTAAGTAAGCAGGAATTGAAGTGAGTTCTTGGCAAAGAGTTCACAGAATCACAGAATGACCTGGGTTGGAAGGGACTTCAAGGATCATGAAGTTCCAACCCCCCTGCAAGGCAGGACCAACAAACTTCCACATGTACTAGATCAGGTTGCCCAGGGCCCCATCCAACCTGGCCTTGAACACCTCCAAGGATGGGGCATCCACAACCTCCCTGGGCAGCCTTTTCCAGGACCTTACCACTCTCCTAGTAAAGAACTTCCCCCTAACATCCAACCTAAATCTACCCTCTTTCAACTTAAATCCATTTCCCCTTGTCCTGCTATTATCGGCCCTTTCAAAGAGTTTACTCCCCTCCTGGATATAGGTTCCCTTCAGGTACTGAAAGACTGCAATGAGGTCACCCCGCAGCCTTCTTTTCTCCAGGCTAAACAAGCCCAGCTCCCTCAGCCTGTCTTCATACGGGAGGTGCTCCAGCCCCCTGATCATCTTCGTCGCCCTCCTCTGGACCCTTTCCAACAGCTCCATGTCTTTCTTGTACTGAGGGCTCCATACCTGGACACAGTACTCCAGATGTGGCCTCACAAGAGCAAAGAGGGAGAATCACTTCCCTGTCCCTGCTGGCCACCCCTCTCCTGATGGAGCCCAGGATACCATTTGCCTTCCAAGCTGCAAGAGCACACTGCTGGCTCATGTTAAGTTTCTCGTCCATCAGGACCCTCAGGTCCTTCTCTGATGAGCTGCTCTCAAGAATCACTCCTCCCAGTCTGTACAGATGCCTGGGGTTCTTCTGGCCCAAGTGCAAAACCTTGCACTTTGCTGTGTTGAACCTCATTAGGTTCACCCGGGCCCACTTTCAAGTCTGTCAAGGTCCCTCTGAATGGCATCCCTTCCTCTCTCCGTATCAACCGCACCACTCAGCTTGGTGTCATCAGCAAACTTGCTGAGGGTGCACTCGATTCCATCATCGATGTCACTGATAAAGATGTTAAAGAGCACTGGTCCCAAGACAGACCCCTGGGGGACACTGCTCGTTACCAGCTGGACATAGAGGCACTGACCACCACCCTATGTCTGCAGCCTTTCAACCAATTTCTTATCCATTGAGTGGTCCACCCATCAAATCCACATCCCTCCAATTTAGAGATTAGGATGTGGTGGGGCACCATGTCAAAGGCCTTGCTCAAGTCCAGTTCATTATGTGGCTGCTAAGGTGCCTCAGCTCCATTCCAGGAATCCTATTGCACATACATTTGTTGGCTAGTCACAGGCAGTATGCTTGTTGTCCTACCCAGTGATAGTGCACTCCTTTCAAGTGCCATGTACAAGGACCAAGCATCAAGCAGTTTCCTTGCACAAAGATTCATGCTCTCCATCACAATTTTATTCTATGCCCTACCATAAAATGGTTTTACTCCAATTTTGGACATCTCGCAGCCTTTCAGCTGACGATAAAAATTAAAACATCACTAGCTTCACAATCAAATGCAGTACTCCAAGAAAGCCATAGAACTACACCTTGAAATAAATAAATAAAATCACTAAAATGACGCTGTTGATTGCAGCTATCAGGGAGTAACACAGGGATAAACTGATTTCTAAGTGACCTAAGTTTTAGTGTATTGAGAACAGATAGCTTGACTTGGCAAGTGAACAGCAATTCAACAAAGAGCAAAAGAGTTGTGTTGTGCTCACAGCAAGCCCTCTTCCCACATACAAGTGGCTGTATGTTTAAACAGATGTAGGCAATTCACTGCACATTCTATGTATTCTACACAAAGCATCTCATCTGAATGGGAAAGAAGCATAAATCAGTGTAGAAGGTCCATATCAGCTCTCCTGCCAACGAAACCCAGACAAGAGTCTCTTCACTGTTCCACATTCATCACTGAGAATAATTCCATAAAAAACACTGAGCTGCTCTTGCCCCAGGTACTGGCATTACAGGCTGTGGCCACACTGGAAATTACTTTTTACCCAACACAAATCTGCAGTGGGATGGGTAACCAAAGGGAGGACAATCCAGGAAAATTCTAAGGAAAAGAATGGCTTACATTAGAGACAGTGAATTTTACTAAAGCTGCCAGATCCATTAGCTTTGAAAAATTGATTAACTGTTCTGCTCAGCCTGACATTAGTTCAGTTTTGGTCATATCAACACTATAATGGGAATACAGAAGGAAAAGCACTTTGGACAGCATTAAGAGGATTGTATCTCAAAAACAGCATTTATTCTTTACAGGAGCAGCAGAGAAGTATAAGGCACCCTGAAGAAGCATGCTATAGGTCTTATATTTGTCTAGATTATTTGCAAAAGGTATTTAGACTCCATAGGTGAGCAAGATATATGGGTATCTACAAAAGGCTTCTTTCTATTACAAAATCTTTATTCTTACTTCTAAAAATACTACCATTTTAGATTTACGGTCCTCATGTCATTACTTGGCCAAAATGCTTGAAAATATAAATTTTACAAAAGGTTCCATCACACATGAAGCAGGCATAGATCACAGGCTACTGTAGCATGCAGAATGGAGGAAACTGCATTATTGCTGTTGAGAAGCTTGACAGCATTCTCTAGCCTTTTAGAACTTAAATCTATGTCTCCTATTTCCTGTGATTATCACAGAAATTCAGGTGTTGGCACAGTAAAGCAACAAAAAATGGTTTCTGTCCTTGCTGTCCATGTACAAACGCAAGTACTACAAGGGCATGACCAGTACTGAAAAATTAAATTAAGAGCAAAATGGAATAACCTTTAGTTAGCCCCAGGGGAAAATATATATATATATATCCGAATATATTATATATATATGCGCATGCATATATATGTATATATTTTTTCTAATATATTTTATCTAAAATTATATTATTTATTTATTTAATAATGTAATTAAATAAAATTATATTAATTTTGTGTGTGCATATATATAATATAAATATTATGTATTATGTAATATATACATATACACAGTTCTGGTCACCATTGAGTACCTGCTCAAAGCACGCATCCATAGTGCAGTTTCTTCCACTATTCCCATGGGTGACAAACTGATGAAGGAGGCAAGAAGTTTTTGGTTTCTTTGTTTTAAAGAGACTAATAGATATTAGAAGTAGATAATTCCAGATATTAGACATGATCAGATCTAGTTACTAATTCACTAAATGCTTTCATGACAGCCCAAGTTTTTCTGAATTTCAAAAAGGAATTTCTTACTTTAGAAGTCTTCTACTCACAAACACCTGCTGCTTTCTTCTTGTTCTTTCTAGATATCTTTACCCTAGGAGCAGAAGAGGCTTAACAGACTCTCAGCCTTAACTTTGAACATCACCCTTCAGAATTATATGTGTCTCTGCCAGCTACATCATCATACAGATAGGCTTACACACTGATTAGATATCATAACAGAAATAAGTGCTTAAACAACCTTTTCTTTGCATCCTTTTCAATTTGTCAACCACAAACCGCCCACTGGTTTTCCAATGCTGTGTATCTGACTGGGTTTGAAATACTTGCATAACAAACAAGATATTCTGCAGGTGGACATGAAGTTGAAATAATTTCACAGACTCTAATCAGATAATTCTTTAGTTAGGTCACTCATTGAAAAATAAATTCTGTTCTGTTGATTTCATCTTCTATTTTTCCATTTTAATAGCAAAGCTTTTAAGTAAGCTGAGTTTTCTAATTTTCAGGTAAAATGACTTAGCATTATAAATGCATATTTTTCTTAAGTAAATTCTAAACAGATAAAATTTCTATTCAGGTATATTAAGATAACATATCAATAATAAGCTAATAGCACAATTTTTAAAGAGACAGATACGTAAGAAATTCCTTAATACACTGACAGCACCAAGTTGAACACAGAAAGGAGCTGAAATGCTTCTTTCACCCTTAACTACAAGAAAAAAAGCACTGCTTGTACGTGCTGCAGCCCCAGTTGTGCTCATAGCTCTGTAGATCTTTCTGCCAATGTATTACTAATTTCTTCCAATGTGACTGCCATCTTCTGTTTTAAGACATTACAGAGAAGGAGTCAACACAGATCTTTTATATTGTCACTTCCATCATCATATATTGATTGTTTTGGGCTTGACCACACGAAGTTATCAGATACAAAACTTCATTAATATATTTTATAGATTTATTAAAAGATGGTAATTTACCTTGACAATAACTGCTTTTTCCTTATCACCCAACAAATACAGAAAGAGCCCCATAGTCACTTTCATTTTCAAATAGTATGTTTCATTATTACAGCTGAGATAAAAAGTGACAATAATTATTTTACTGCTTAGTAGTTTTAGACCAATTAACATGCATGTTGAAGAAAATTATAAAGTGCATTTCTGGAATGTTGTCAGCTGCGTTAAGCACTCTAAATTGTTCCAGTAGCTCTAACATATAAATTTATATAATCTTACCACTGAAAGGCACATTTTAAAAATAATATTTGATTTTGCTCATTCTGCACATCGTGTTTCTATCCAAGACAAAATTTAGCATGAGAAATTGTTCTGTGATTAAATAGAGTATCGCTCAAAGTGTGCAGACCAGTTAGAAAAATGAAATTATTAAACTTCAAAGAAATGCATGTTCTATTTAGACTCATATTTTATCACACTGGGCTTGGATCTTATATAATCATTTTGATTATGTATTATTTTACTGATTTATTTCCTCATTAATTCACTGTCATAGTAATGTGATCAATTTCAGTGGATATATTTAAGCTACTACATACATCTTATCTCTTTGTGCAGCTCCAAATTCTTCCATCAAAATAGTTCATTAAGAAAGAAAATCAAATTTCTCTTAATCTCACACTATGAGATATTTTTCCTTGAAAAAAAATACAACTTAATTATGAAAATGAGTCCATGAATTATATGAAGACATGTGGATAGTATTAGAAATGAGCATAGCAAATGGAAAGTCGACACT
Organism: Excalfactoria chinensis; assembly: GCF_039878825.1. Classification (NCBI taxonomy): domain Eukaryota; kingdom Metazoa; phylum Chordata; class Aves; order Galliformes; family Phasianidae; genus Excalfactoria; species Excalfactoria chinensis. The sequence goes on along the minus strand of NC_092825.1, from coordinate 108,965,305 downwards.
AGTAATGTTTGATGTAATACATCAAAAGTGAAGGAAGAGTGTGTCTAGTGTGCTCACTGGTCATGCCATGAGAGATACATAGTACCCTAATGAGTGTAGATAAAAAGATAAAATGAGATACATCAGTTTTGCTACTGAAAGATTTGTAATTACTTGTATTTATTCTGGTGTCCCAGTTTGCAGCAGCAGTGTTAAGAGCAAAAGAACATGGGACATCCAAGTTCCTTCTCAAAAATATTTATATACTAAAACTTAAGGTAGAATCACTTTGTTTATTCATGATTTTCAAACAACCTTAAGGAGTATCTCAGTAGAATTTATGAACTTTTAGCACCCTGTTTTTCAGATGACTTTGAAAATCCTGGTTTCTTTCTGTAATATAAAATTTACTTATCAGGAGTATCTAAAATGAAAAATGCATGCACACTGCAGAAAGATGGTGATGAGGTGAGTAGGCTGATAAGGAAACACGGGTTCTTATTCAGGAATAAGGCAGAAATAATTCAACTATCTCCACCTGGCAGACTGTTGTTTTAAAAATAAAATAAAATAAAATAAATCTGCTTTCTTTCAGTATTAAAATAAATAAATAAATTGTATTTTAAAGCAGATACAATGCTTTCAATTACAGTCAGTTAAGTCACTGAATGTAAATTGCTTTTATTATTATTTTTTTTTTAATCTGCTTTCATCCTTGTGCTTTTTTTTGCAACTCAGTCGGTTGTCAGCAGCAATATGATAGTAAAAGTAGTTTTGGAAACTCCACATTTTCAGGAGCAGAAAGAACCATCATGTTGTATTATTGCCATTGCTGTGGCCAGTGTGGCAAGTTTGAATATTACAAGAATATATCATCAATGAAAAGTGATATTGAAAGAGAAAAAAAAGAAAAAAATAGAAAGACTACACAAAAGACGGGCTATAATTTGTACTTCCCATTTTGTTTCTCACCCAAATTAAGTTACATATTGATGAGAGGGAATTCCAGGCATGGCAAACTATTACTATTACTATCTATCTATGATTAACAACACTTTAATCGACCAATATTAAAAAAGATAAAAGCACTTCTGCCTACAGTTATTCAATACAGATTTTTTATAGAGCTGTGAATATTTTCTAAGTTTTTGTATATGTAATTTTTTTATTGGTTTTTTTTTTTTTTTTTTTTTTTTTTTTGAGGGGGTGGGGAGGACGGGAATTAAAGAACTGCACCAAATCCACAAATCTGAAACTCAATTAAAATGTATTAAAATGGCAGCTAGTTGTTTTTCCACAAGTATATAACTTGCAAAAGCTTGGAAATAGGTTTGAGATGAATATATTATGTAAATATATATAAATAAATGAAATCGTTGTGTATTGTGATAGCATTATGAAGGTGAATAAAAATAGATAGCATCTCAATTGAATAAATTCATTGTTACAGACATGAACAGAACTCATAATAGGGCCACAGTTTGGCTAGATAATACAGTGCACATAATAGATGATTTTATCCGTCATAGAAAAGCGGAAGAAGAGTTGTTGAACATCTTCAAGGTCAAATGTAAAATTGACATCATATTGCTTATACCTCAATGTCAGAAAATGATACATCGCAGCTACAAATTTACTACTGCGAATAGAACCTTAGATGGCATTTGCATTTTAAAAGCCATATGGAAATATTAACTCCTTAATTCTAAAGATACCCTATGAAGACTGTGCATTATAATACACTACAACAAACTGTGGAATCAAAACAAACACAAAACAACAACAACCAGAAAACAAAAGCAAAACAAATTCACAGTTATAGAAAAAGTCTGTATATAAATAAGTAAACAAATAAATAAATATATACATGTGTGTGTGTGTGTGTGTGTGTGTAAAAAACAAATTTCAAAAGTAGCAGTAGGACTTACCTCATCTAACTTTTTATATCTACAACATACATCTCTGCATCTGAGATGGTTATTTAAACTCCACAGACAATGGGAGTAAACAGATTTCTTTAGGGCACAATCTGTTTTAAACATCCATGTTACCATAAGTGACATTAGATTAGCTTTGTCTTATATGCACCTATTAACTTCCATGAGATCAAAAAACAGCTTAGAATCATCCCCTTTGTATACTGCATAAATTTAAGTTTAGGTGAGATGAACACTATGATGAACTAAAATACTTTTTTCCTTTTTGCACACTGGAATGGAATATTTAAACATATTCCTATATAAACTGCTATGTAGCTTTGGTGCAGAATATTATAGGAATAGCCTTATTATTATTAATAATAACAATGAAGTGTTCTACTTTAACAATTGTGTCCCTTTCATTTAAAGGACAGTCTTTACCCTGAATTTAACTATAATTATTTGTGTAAGCCTTATATGAGAGTTTAGCTTCCAGATGTAGAACGTGAATGGTTTGTGTCAGGAAGCACATATGGCACATCAGTATGTTTTCTTATAGTTTTCAAAGAAATATGCCAGGAATAAGGAGTTTATGAATTTAAAACATAATAATAATAACTGAGTGCCACAGCAATCTAAAATTTCTTTTTTACAGCTTCTTTGCAGTACATCTCAGAAGTCCGATTGACAGAAAAACAGCCATTGTCAGGGGCCTTTGACATAAGATCTAGAGCAATTACAACAAATGACATAGTTTTATGTTGTTATATTTACAGAATAAATGAGTGAACTGGTGCATATGCTGTAAACAAACAATATAACTTTTTAAATTTATTCTGTAAAAAAATTGCTTTGAAAAATAAAGTAAATAAAATGCAGAAATAAACAACAATACAATAGTAAGAGAAATCTGACCTATACTGATGTGACATATCTATAACGAAATGGCAATCAATGGCATCGACCAAAACACCAATTTGAATGTTGAATCCTTTCAGTACAAGGAAGACTCCATAAAGTTATAAAGTTTGTAGTCAACCACTAAATCTTTCTGAAGCTGTATAGTGAAGAACAAAATAATTTCTGATATTGTAAACATTTGGTGGAAATAGTCACTTATTTACAAATAGACTGCCCTAATATCTTATATAGGTATTATAGTATGAAAAAGTATTATAAATACAGTATTATTCATTTTCTACTCACTCAAGAACAGATAGAGCAGCTCTCTCTATAGATCATTTAATACAGACATGCATGTAAATTCTTTATTGCACCATTTCCATTCCACTTAAGACAGTAATAATGTTGTTTAGGAACAGAATGAGAACTGCTGTTAATTTAGGGAAAAAACAAAACAAAACAAAACAAAAAAAAAAAAACAAACAAAACAAAACAAAAAAAAAAAAAAAAAAAAAAAAACTTTCAGTAGCCTAGTAGTAATCTAAAACAAATTCATACCAAATTGCTTCTCACACCTAATCCTAAAGCTGTTATCCTTTCCTAATTCTTATTCATATCCTATTCCTTTATAATAGTATGGATATGGGTTCTCCAGCTGGACCATTTCCCTTATGCATTGACATTTAAACTCGGTTATAAAATAATGAGACATTTATTGTTCAACATTTTGAATCATTAATAGCATGGGCTGCAAGGTTCAACTTATCCCTTGATTAGAACAAGTACAATGTGAATGTACTCTTCTAGCAAAGACTCATTCATAAATATTTATTTTAAAATTTTCTGTCTTTCCCAAGAACTACTATTTATATACACATTATTCACCTAAGAAAGGAATTTCATACAAATTATGTAAAAGATAATATCTGATTTATTCTAGTCTTCACTACTGCAAAACTAATATGCATAATGAAGCCTGTTAAGCAGAATGGCTAAAATATGTGGTTTGTATTACATGACAAAACATTTGGATTAAAAAAAATAATAATAATAAAAATAAAACCTGACCAAAATTGTTGGCATAAAGCAGTTTTCTTGTCTTCCCAGTCAAAAAAAAAAAAAAAAAAAAAAAAAAAAGGAACTAATTTGAGAAAACTAAAGAATATTTACCCTCCCCAACAGAATCTAATGAGCAAAGCAGATGCAGGCACTCTTTTTATGCAATGGAGTCACATCTTATTAAATCTGCCCCAGTTAGATTAGAATTAGCTTCACACTTGTTAAGGAGCAAAAAGTACTAAGCATTTATTTTGATCATATTACTCATCACTGTTTTTTAAAATTATTATTATTATTATTATTATTATTATTATTACAATGGCCTTTTAACCTCAGTAGATAAGTATTTTCAAAATCGGCAAGATATTTCTATGAGTGCACTAAACAGTAATCATTAAATACAGTTATAGAAAGAAAACTCTGAGTACATTTAAAGTCTGTGTCAAGGTTGAATAATGTGTGACCAAATTTATTTCCTTAGTATAAATATAATAGTCTTATCGTCCTGTGCATAGTGTTAGTGTAAAGCTCTGTCCAAAAAGCTCCAGAAGATCTAGTTAATATTTGAAATATACAAATACAAAAGATTTCAATTAGTAAATGTTACTCTAAGTAGGCATGAGGCTGCTGCATAATCTGGAGTATGTTAAAACCTGGAATATTTTTTGTTCTCGTTCTCCCCTTATCAGGGCATATCAGACTACAGAAATATAACTAAAAAACTTCAAAACAAAACCAAAAATAATTTGTCTGTTTCTATCCTCAAGTTTGATTTTGATAAAATTCTCACTAGGACTGACCAGTCATGATTACTGGGAGGCCTTTACTACTGAAAACTAAGCATTGCAAAAAGTGTAACAACATGTAACAAATGAAGTTTCAGTGTTACCTACTGTAAACCAAAACATTTAATATTGGAATTTGCAACAACAGTAAGAAGTACTTGCATGCTTTTTTGCTTCTGGCATACCCCTTGCTTGAGTGCATTAATGTTATCATAGTGTAATTCTGAATACTATACTTTTTTCATCTATTTATTCCATCTACAATAAAGACCTCCTGCAGAAAACTTACAAATCACTAATTTAAGGTGGATAGCCCCCACCAACAAGAAAAACGTGTTTTCTGAGAATTAAAAATAAAATCCAGATTTATTACTCAGCTTTTGTATGCACACATAACTGTTTTAAACATCCTAGGCTACATTACTCTTTGCAGTCATAAAATTTCTTGGAGATTAGGAAGTTAAAACTTAAATTCACTGTACAGTGATCACAATCACCTGTAAATACTCCACAAAATAAGATCTTTTTAAGCAGCAGCCATCATTCTGACAATCAATTTCACTGGCAATTGCTGTCTATGTTTGTATCAAATCTGATGACAAATGCTGTCTGTAAGAAAATGGGAAAATTCTCTCTTTTTGAAGGCCAGTAGTATTAGTACATCATTTCAGAGCTATGCAATGAGTCTGAAAAATCACATGACAATAACCGAGGAGGGGGGGGAAGAAAGAAAAGACATCATGTTAATCATCCATCTTTTAAGTTTAATATTGACTGACGATGATAGAATGGAAATGACAAAGATATGTGGACTTCTGGTGAAGTTCTGCTTGCTTAGCCCCCACTATTTGAAGCTAAAATGCAAAAAAGACAGGTTGATCTAAAATTAATGATGATTTCCTTCATACATGGCTGCTGTAAGCGGGGAAAGATAATTCCTGAAATTTTTGCTAAGCTCCCTTTGAAAAACATTGAAGTTATATTTTCTTCAAAACATCAGTTAATTCCATTGTTCTAAAATGGCAAATAGCAGTGATCATAGAAATAGCATAACAGAACTGACTCACTTCAGTCATGCCTCAGCATAGTCTCAGCACTCCTGTTTAGCTAGCGACTCATTCTGAAAAAATCAATCAATCAATCAATCATAGATAAAGTCCCCTATTTTTGTATAAACCACTCACCCCAAGTCCTACCTTTTATCTTATGAGATCTTTTTCATAGACCATGTGATTCTCAAATTGAGGAGGAATACAGTTACAGAACTGACTATAATACTAGTTTATGAAATTAATTGTTGAATTGCAGGGAGAGTTGATATTTCATATCTGCCTTAATTTGGTGATTTTCTTGACAAAATTAAAATACTTTTATGACCAGGGTTCAGAAATCAAGTGTCTCAAAATCCTGTTCACCTTCTAAAGGACAGATTGAAATCAGATTCCTACAGAAATTTCTTTCAAAGAGGAATGGCATATCTTGATCATTCATATATAAGCAGATTTGCAGAAAAGCAACTGAAGTTGGAAGCAATAAATAGGTGTGCTCACACATTGCATCAACTGAAGTGTTAGCCTAATAGTATTATTCGCTTTTGCATTTGGTAGATTTTCCTACCTCTTATTTCTCAGGATAGCTGTCCCGTCAACTTCAACAGCTTGAATTTCTGCTGTGGAATATTTTTCATTATTATTATTATTATTAATAATTCTGTCTCTTCTTTGATCTAAACTAAAAACTAAGTTCCATGACTACTACAATGAAAAAGAGCATTCTCAGGCCCTCCTTCAAAAACACATTGTCCTAACTTAGAGAAATGAATTAGACAGAATCACAGAATCACAGAATTATCAAGGTTGGAAAAGACCTAGACGATCATCCAGTCCAACTATCACCAATACTTCCCAGCTAAATCATATCCCTCAACACAACATCCAAACGTTACTTGACATTCATGTGCATGCTGAAACACACACAAATTATAGAAAAAAGTCAAACATTTAGCATATTATTAAACTTTAAGATGATTATCATCTTTTTGAACCAGTAAGCTATTCTAGTCTTCATTTCTGACTTGTTCCACCATAGCTTCAGCATAGCTTGGTGTTGTGTGATTTTAAGACCTGAGTATACTTCCAATATGCATCTTGTGTATCTGACAGTTTTTACTTTCCATCTAGCCCTGTAAACTTTTTTCAAAGAATTATTTATGCAAGATATAAAGTGTTTCACTCATATGTGAAAATTGTTCTACAAGATTGTTCTCCCAGGAGCCATAAATGGATCAGAGTCCAGTTTGTGCTATGAAAAAAAGAACTATGAACCTCACCAGGATTTTTAATCACAGTATGCTGACACCGAATTGAAGATCCATTCTGAATCCCATCTCACTGGACTAACAAAAGTCTGCTTGTATGCATTAGTTAAATTAAAACTCTTAGCAGAAAATAATAATAACAACAATAATAATAATAATAAAAATAAAAAATAGCATGTTTTGTGCAGATTTCAGTGAAACTTTTTCATATTTTAGAGAAAAAACAATAGTCATTTTTGTGCTACATTTTTAAATCAATTGTTCGTAACAGAGTTACATTTAAGCATTTTTTCCTGTGATACAGGACTGTTAGGAAATACTCTCACAGGACTTTTAATAACTTTATTTTGCACATACTTCAGTACATAAAGTTATTTAAACTGTCATACATCCTTCATCAATGGCTTCAGCGTCATATTTGCACTATTAAGTTGATTAAATTACAGCAGAAAACAGTGAAGTCATTTTAAACTTAATTCCTCATCACTGATTTTTGGAAAATAACAACAAAATCAGACAAAGTATTGTTCACAGCCCCACTCCATTTAACAGGGAAAGGCTGTTGAAATTTTTCAAGTGAAAAAACAATTTTAGTTTTAGAAGATATCTCTCTATTAATTAAGAGATTAATCTCTCTGTTATTAATCACTCTATGCTTTTTGGAACCTTGAATAAGGCTTACATAAAAAGTTCTGGATCATGGTTGTCTAGAAACTTAGGAATTCTGAGGACAATGGGTAACAGGACTTTCAGTTGTAAGGCAACACTCTAGATTTCTTGATTATCCCAAACTTATTTTGGCTGTGATGACACAACATCATACTTTGAGTATGACAGAGTATAGCTGTTAAACTCTGATTTGCACTTGTACTGCACACATTGGAGAGACAGTTGTAGTGGACTGGAATTACTGAACGGAGGGGAAAGGTTTGTCTCCCATTGATCACTGTTCTCAACGATCTCAGTATCAATGATTATGTAATAGGAATGAATTTGTTTTAATTTATGCTTATAGCTGAAGAGGAAAACATGAAATAATACCAGGCAGAAAGGGAATGTTCCCAATCTGTGTTAACATAACGTACTTGTCCCCATTTTACAAAGAAATCTGCATGTTAGATACTCTTTGCTACACTGCTATCAATACTTGTCCTTCCTTGTCATTGTTCAAAAACTGGTACGTTAAAATGTACATTTGGCTAAACGTGTGGAAATCACCACTGCATGCTCTAATGCCAGATATGAAATTTTCACTGACACAAGCACAGCTACATGAGACTAGCTGTGTTTCAAGGCATAGGGCATTACATGATCTGGCTTTTTCATGTCACAGGAACTTAAAACTTACATTAGATAAAACAGCAGCAAGCAAAGGAGCTTAATTTCAGTTCCTAATATAGATTCTTTTTCCAACTTGCTACTTAAAACTTTTTTCATATTTTCTTCCTTTTCTCAACCATATTATGCACAAATACTTGTGATAAGAGCAAAAAAAAAAAAAAAAAAAAAAAAAAATAAATAAATAAAGATCTTAAAAAACAAAAAAAAAAAACAAAAACAAAAAAAAAACTGTAGATACATAAGAACAAAGATTAAAAGGAGTATATAGCAGCATACAAACCAAATACAACAATGCACCTAGTAATGACACAGTGATAGACTGAATAGATTTAACAGCGATAATGGTAATAATGGTAATAATGTAGTACACTAGCAAGAGTGGTCAAAATTAGAAGATTCACACTTACACAAACATACATACATACATATATATATATGAATGCTTTCAAAACTAACGTTTTTAAAATTATTATTTTCAGATTTGTTCTTCATTTTGAAAAGAAAGTTACTTCACCCACCCTAATATTATTACTTCATTAATGTGATGAATTCTTGTGAAGCTAAGATATGATGATCTAGTAATACTCAAAATAATTAGCGATCTGTTAGTACACGTTCTAAACTTGTGCTGTCTTTATAAGATGAAGTGCAGCTAACATTAATTTATGTCATTGTGATAAACCGTCTCTGATGTGAAGGGTCTTCAAGAAAAGATTTGAAATCCGCATTTTATAAAAGATGTTGATATTAACTGAAAAATAATTATACACTACTTGAAGAATTCCTGATAACATTGTGAACAATACAAAGATAATGTGACTACCTAAAAAGAATAAGAAGCTTAATCAGAATTCTAAGATCGTAAACAAATTCTAATCTCACTCTTAAACACAGAGAAACTAGTGCCAAAGTAAAATGGTAAAAGCCAACATATCTGTACATGTGAATCATTCTTCTAGATTCACAGTAAGTTCATGCATAATTGCTGTTTTGATTTTAAAATGCATCTCAAAAAAAATTTCCAGCTAAAAAAATTCCTGCAAACTAGAAATTTCTACATTTGTTACAATATAAATGAAGCTTAATTTTCTGCATCAGATATTATTCCTATAGATGCATTAAACTTAATACACTCTGAGCTTTGCAATAACAGGAGCTTATATAAGCTGTAATAAAAAAACAAAAACAAAAACAAAAACAAAAACAAAAACTAGAGAAATAATTCCTCTCTATAATATTATTTCATGTCTTCATGCTGTTATTCTGCTTTTGGACGAACATTAATCATTTCAGAATAGATATAAGAAATATCAGACTGTACACTCATAATTGACTTCTACAAATATTCTGCTTGTAAATGAACTTAAGAGAATGGGGCACATCCCCGCTTTCTATAGAATTCATAGAATGCATTGGGTTGGAAAGTATCACCTAGTTCCTATCTCCCTGCTATAGGCAGGGACACCTCCCTCTAGACCAGGTTGCTCAAAACCCCATCTAGCCTGGCCTTGAATGCTTCCAGGGAGGGGGCATCCACAGTCTCACTGGGCAACCAGTTCTAGTGCCTCACCACTCTCACAGTAAAGAATTTCTTATTAATATCTACTCTGAATCAACCCTCTTTCAGTTTAAAGCCTTTTCTCCTCATCCTGTTGCTATGTGTCCTTATAAAAAGTCCCTCCCTAGCTTGCCTGTAGGCCCCCTTTCAGGTACTGGAAAGCCACTATAATGTCCCCCCAGAGCCTTCTCTTCTCCAGGCTGAAGAGTCCCAGTTCTCTCAGACTGTCCCTGTAGGGGAGGTGCACCAGCTCTCTGATCATCTTCATGGTTTTCCTCCAGACCTTCTCCAGTAACTACATATCCTTCTTCTGTTGGGGGCCTCAGAACTGGACACAGTACTCCAGGTGGGGTGTCATGAGCAGAGTAGAGGGGTAAAATCACCTCCTTCAAACTTCTGGTCACACTTCTTTCAATGTAACCCAGAATACAGTTGACATTCTGGGCTGCAAGCACACACTGCCAGCTCATGTTGATTCATCCACCAATTGACACCTTCAAATCTGAGGAGAGCAGCCACTGCTCTCAAGGCATTCTCTGCCCAGCCCATATTTGTGATTCCCCAACCCATATGCAGGAAGTTGTACTTGGCCTTGTTGAACTTGATGAGGTTGACATGAGCCCATCTCTCCAGACCATCCCGGTCCCTCTGGATAACATCTCTTCTCTTCCTCTAGTGTGTCAACTGCACTACTCAGCTTGGTATTATAATACAGTTCAGAATGAGATCGTATTGAACATTACTTTACTTGCCGCCTCTCCATTAATTATAAAATGTAACCTCAGCTGATATTTTCCCAGTAACTTCACTAAGCTTATATTTTGATTTTTTCCTCCTGCTGAGTGCTTGGATAATCAGTCCAACTGCCAGAAAGTGCAAGCTTCTTTCAAAGATACCAATATGTGAGACTAGGAAGCTTTAAAAAAATTGCAGATAAGCCAAAAACCCACAAGATAACTACATTTCATTAAAGTGATTTTTATTCCTGAATGTGTCATTATCTTCCCCATTCTTTAATTGCAATATTGCAAATTATCTGATCATAAGAGTGGGACAAAATATATCCTATGTTACAATGTCTATGGTTCAAAACTTAAGTTTTGTTGTTGTTGTTTGTTCTTAATAATTAGAGGATGTATTAAGAGGATGTATTAAGAAAAAAAAAAAGAAAAAGAAAAAGAAAAAAGAAAAAAAAGGTTTTGTTTGAAGATGGCACTCTTTACATGTTCATTCCATTCCTCCTTACTGGTCTGCGGTCTTCACATACACCGACATGCTCATCTGCAGTACATTCTCAAGATAGGCAATACATTTAAACTATTATTCCTAAATACTTAAAATGCTCTGAAGGTTAGCCTAAGTGCAGCACCTGAAAGCATAATGGCTTTAAAATGCATAAAATCAACTGTGATCTTTGAGAGCTCACTAGAAGCCAATCAACTGAAAAAGTTCCGAGACCTAGTAAAAAACATCCATTAGTTATTTCATTTACCAAGAAAATAGGACTATGGCTTCCACTGAGTAAAATCTGTTGTTGTCAGCATTGTCTTCTCATCCTAATTTTTTAAATTAATTCCACTTATTCTTCTAGATTTATCAAGTTATAATATGACAGAGAGTATCTTCCCTTAAATACCTTATCTGGAAAGCAAGTTTACGGAAGGATCCCTAACTGTTCCTTTTCAGCTTGTTTATAATTCTCATTCCAGACTGATACTTCAGTATCTCAAGTACAGAATTCAGTAATTCTAGTTTTTCTAATACTGTTCTCTTACTATTTAAAATATATCAAATTAGTTTCTTTAAGCTTACATTGATAGAAGTATTCCAGGTAAACCTTCCATTTACACTGATTGCTCTCTAAGGTTTTCAGGAAATCTGTTGGAGCATGAGAAACTCAAAACCTGTGCATAATGCATGCTTCTTTTAATTGCACTAAGAAAGCAGAAACAAAACAAAAAAAGATGAATTTATGTATCTTTTCATAAACAAATACACATCTGGAAAGGGAAAACCAAGTAGGACATGCATCAATACAGTGAAAAGCCCAGTCTTACAGTAAGCAAGAGAGAATGCAAACCTTGTTTAAAGGTTTGAGTACTACTAGCTTTGAGGACTGTTGGAATGGAAAACAAGAATTCTGAAAAAGATCTGAAAAGTGGACAGAAGGAGGTGATAAAGAATCAGATGAGCCTAGAATTTTCAGGAGTTAAAATACTTTGAAGGCATATAAAGAAATGAGGAGGCCGCTGTGTTTTGCCCAAATGCCCCAGGGAAATTCTGTATCCAGAATACAAGAAAGATGTCAGAAAAGATGGATAAAGTCAAAAATCATAGTCATCTGACTTGACAAGCTCCATACTGATCTATATTATGGATAAGTGATGTTATACTATAAATAGTATTGATAAATCTGTTTTTTTATGAACTTAATTTATCAGTGATGATGGTTTTATTAAAAAATAATAGCAACAAAACAGAAAACTAGAGATTTAGTGTTTCCTGTAACTCCTAAAAATAAACTGTAATTCTATCATGGAAAAACATAGTGACCTAGACATAGCACCAGCAGCATTCAAATCTGTGGTAGTAATGGTAATGGGAGAACAGTTAGACTAGATGATCTTGTAGGTCCTTTTTAATGTTGTGATTCTATGATTCTATGAAATACATATGAAGTATAAATACTCATTTAAATAACATTATTCTTCAGTTTAACAAAAAAGATTTATTTATTAACATGAAATATTTCACCAAACTGCCTTTATCACAGATACTGGGATTCTGGAGAAACAAAAAGATAAAAAATGTACTTTTATTATTCACTTTCACACTAAAATGATGATAAGGATGACACATTTATTCAATTTATAACCACTCTTAGTGCTCATATAAGACAACCTTAAAGACCCCTTTTTATTAGTCTCGTCTATCATAAAAGAAATTACAGTATTAATTTTACCAGAGTTTTGATACTGAAAGAACTTGGTAACAGAACAGTTTTTTGGCCATACATTAAACTCTATCATCATCTGATTCTTGCTGATTAATAATTTCAAATAATAATTTTCAAATTGTCGAAGTTCTTGTATTCCAAAAGTATTATTATTACCGCTAGCAAAAACAAATAAACAACAGGCAAAAACAAACAAGCAAAACCTGTTGGATTTCTTCTCTATTATTAGTTTTAAAACAAAACAACAAAATGTGTGTGCTGCCTACTTTTTGTTTTTTTGTTTTTGTTTTTTCTTTTTTAATGGATACAGTGATAACAATTTCATCGGTCTAATTTCATTAATTTTATATTTGGGCAAAGTCACTGTGTTATTCACATTTACAAAATCATTCCTGTTGTCACCTTGCAGAGCATTCAGACAGTAGCAAACTCACATTTCTTCCCTTGCCTATGGCAGGGTTGAAACACCCTGAAACACTGGGTAGTAATGTAAAGGCCAACAAGAGACACTCAAGGAAAAATCAGCTTTGTGTTGTCAGTAATCAAAGATGATAACCAGGAGTCTTTCAAAAATCAAAACAGTATGTAAAGAGTATATTCTAAGGGCCCAGTACCCACTTCAATTGAGATCTAAAGTTCTGACGATGTTATAAAATCAAGATAAATCATAAAAACCATCAATGGTGAATATTTCATTCTACCTAATTCATAATTACAGTTGCTGCAGACAGTATGGGTCTAGCACTGAGAACTTGAGAGTGTCAGTTACCAAATATACCAGATTGCACACAATTATTGATAAACACTCCTTCTCTTCAGGCCTTTACAATGCGGTAGAAATGCATCTGTGTTTTGTGCTATCAGAGCTGTTCCTGATCCCCACTCAGCTGTTCTGATTTGAGAAATACTGAACACTCATCTATTCCAAACACATTTTGATGCATGTTAAGGATTCTGACAGATGTGTTTGTAAGGATGGAAAGCTCCTGTATAGTTTAGTTGAATTTAGATAGAATCTTTCTGTCTAGAATAAGAGGTCTACTACATCTTTTTCCTTAGTTCACCCAAGAATTATTTTGCTTCTGAAAATGCAAGAAAAATCCTTAAGGCATTAGCACAAAATAAGTTGGTGTTTAAAAGCTGGGTGAGATTGAAAGGATTCATAAAATTTGTTGTGATTAAAGTTTGTAAGTAAGCTCAATAAATCCATGAAAGGCACCACAGCAAAACCTCTTTACACTAATTTATATTTATACGACTAATTAGCATAGAAAGTTTATTGCCTAGAATCTTAGCTTTCACCAATTGTTTAACATAAACAACTTCTAATGGCTAATCATTCACATCAGAAGATGTAGAGAGCCACTCAGGGTAGCTAGCCTTTAAGTGACACAAATCAAGCCTCATGCATTTTTACTGTTGGATCTTATCTTCAGATCTATGCTCAGTGCCTGCAGAACTAATCATGCCATATTGATCACAGATCCAATGTAATGAAAAAAACCAACCACAAAGATATTTTGTTAGGCAAAAGAACCAACATAATTATCCTTCAAAGAAGTAATTCATTTAGTCATTCATTTCTGAAACTTACTTGTTCAGATTAACTGCATTTCTATGATGGAAAAGTATTGGGTTTTTTAAACTGAATTGTATTATCTTTATGTGCCACTGATTTAAAACATTCAAACTAGCTATGAAATCAATCAAGATTCGAGTGAAAAACAAACAAAAAACAAACAAACAAACAAAAAAAAACCAGCATCCTCCATTTCCTCTATTTTGTACACATTTCAAAAAAATAAAAAAAAATAAAAATTAAAAATAAATAAATAAAATTGCAAGATGGGTATGAACCCCAGACTTCTTTCCAGATTCATATGTCTTACACATTTAACCTACTAAAACTGGTGAAAATGAATCCCCAAATAGTGAGACTGTCACAATCAGGCACCAAGAAATCTACTAGTGGGAGGTGTCCAAGAACAGTGTTTTCTTCAAGACACAGAAAAAAACAGGTTTATTCATTCAAGTTTAAAAAAAAAAAAAAAAAAAAAAAAAAAAAAAAAAAAAAAGTAAATTAGGAATGAAGAATAATGTAGAAACGTATGCAGTAGGGAAGAAATTAAATATCTGTTGTAATTACAAAGCCATGCTTCTCATAGCTTGATATGACAAGAAAATGTCTTTACTACAAATACAAAATAATCTATTTCAATATTATATCACAGCCATTAGTAGCAATAACAAATGCAAGGAATCATTTAACTGTGAAGGAAGGTTTATACGAATTCCATACATCCAGAAATGTATTACTTGTAAAGAGGTGTAAAATTGTAAGAACTTTAGGGAAAAAAAACAACAACAACACAAAAACAAACAAAAGCAACAACAAAAAAACACAACAGCAAAACACTGGAAACTATTTTTCAGACCATTGTGTACTTTTACTGATAATGAAATATTAGCCATCAATACACTCCTTCTAAAGTAATGCTATACATGAACTTGCAATGTGACAAATATTGTAACACATACCATAACTTTTTAATTAAAGACTATGATGAAAAAAAGGAGGAAAAAAGCCAAATTGGCTTTTCTTTGATTCACTTTCTCCTATTTCTCTGAAATTATTGCATAGCATCAAAAAATCCAGTATTCAAAACTGAACCAGATGGAACAAAATTGATACAAATGGACAAAACTGAGCCATTTGGATTCAAAAGGAGACAAACAGAAGAAGGAAAATCAGGGATTATTTGCACTGCACAGATATAACTTTAAAACACAAAATTTATAAGATGAAATCCAAAGTCATTATATACACTATTTTACTTTTACATGCTTTACATTTGGGAAAAGATAGTGCCAGCTATCTACCCAGTTAACACTGTGTTTTTGTGGTATGAGAATGTGTGGCCTCAAGCACTGAAACATTTGTTTTTTCCAATATCCTCTGATTCCATTTGTGCTCCATTCCAGAAAGAACTGTTTAAATTTACTGCTTATTAAGTCATCAATATCCATATAATCCAATTTAGATATAAAAGAGAAGAATTATTAGCATGACCATGACTTTCAGTGATGGGTTCTTTGTATTTTTTTGCTTTCAACATTTACAATGAAAAAATGTGAAGTTTCTGACATTATAGAGAAGAAAGGTCTAAAGAAGGCGTGAATCATTCACGTTCTCTTACAGGCTTTCATAAGTACTCGAAAATGAATATGCTGACCAATTCAGTGCGTGAACAATTTAAGACAGACATGTAACTTACAAACTGTTTCACTAACCAGAGTGTGCTCAGAAGGCAAAGTATAATTAAGAATCCCAGTGCCCTAAAATTTCAAAAACTTACTGGTTTTAGGGTTTTCTGTGACCTTAAAAACTAAACAGAATCCTTTACATTTATGCGTGTAAACTGAGGCCAATAATTTAATAACTATATGGAATATTTTTGAAACATGTAAATAATATTAAAAAAAAAAAAAAAAAAAAAAAAAAAAAAAAAAAAAAAGGCATAAAGTTTAGCCGTTGTTCTGGCTAACCGGAGTTAATTATTCTAACATTAAATCAACTGAACAAACAAACAGAAAAAGAAAAAACAGAGCACCTAAAATTATAACAAATTATAACATTAAACCTGAGTCCTCAAAGTGGATACTAAATATATGAATAGAGATCACAAACAAATTCTTAATTGTTCCTGTGTATGAAACAAATACTTTGGAAGATCTGTATGCATTTTTAAAATAAGAACATACACTTAAATTCCCAGACAATGATCTGGGAACTTACTTAATTTTACTGTCTAGTTCTCAAACTTCTGAAGAATTATTTTCTGTAACTGTTATGTTAGCATTTTTTCTTTGGCATCTGAAAACTATGCTCTCCCACAGTCAAACAGATACCATAGTATTAATTCATATCCACCTCTTCCTTCCATGTAAGTATGGCATAATTTCCAACATGGGCTATTTTGTTGTTGTTCGGTTGGTTGGTTTTACGCATTTGAAATGAAATACAGATAGCAGCTGCATGAAAGACCACAAGATGACAGTAAATGATACTTTAGCTTCCAGCCAGGACAAGATCCAACCGCAAAGCGTAATACCTGAGCTATCTTGGTGACGGTAATAGACACCTCACTGTTAGAACTACAGCACTTTGAGAACTTGTGTTCCAGAAAGAGGCACAGGCACAGAAGTAATAGTCAAGTTGTCCAGATATCTAGATTAGAAAACAGCAGCTTTACTTTACTAAAATGAGATCCCACTGGTGACATGACTGTGGACCATAAGAACAGATGGGAATAAAGACTGGGGAAACCAAGCTACATCTCGGTCTTGGCACAAGAATAAACGTGAATAAACTAAATATCAATGGGGCAAATTAAGGAAGTGAAGTCCCCACATATTAAGGAGTGAAGAGACAGAAAATCCTTTCAGCCAGAATAGTGAGAAAGAAAATATCTTTAACTATTTTCAAGACAGAGTTCAATATGTTTCCAAAAGATTATATGACGTGCTATCTTTAAAAAATCTTTTTAAAGCTCGTGTCTCCTAATTAAAAAGTCAATTACGATTTCTTAACATGATGTTGTTTTTGTTTTTTTTTTACAACAGCAAAAAATTCACAATAAGAGTATTTAAGTATTCATGATCTGTAAATGAAAATTACAATTATCTTACCAGATTTTGTTCACCTTACAGATAATGAATAAATGTAGTATATTATCATCCCACTGTATTGTGTAGCAAAAAGGAATAACAAAAGAAGAAAATACACATAAAATAATCCCTTAATCTATACCAACATAATCACCTAATTGTAGTGTTGACTGCTTCATTTTATATTAACATTTGATGCAGTAACTGAATGTTAGTGAATGTTAATGAATGTTAATGAGCACATGAATCTTTACTTTTCCAAAGTATTCCTGCCTAGAAATAGCATTACACATCTGAATATTTTTTGTATTTTTTTTCTAAAATAGTTTTTTGTTGAATTCAAAACTATTCAGTTGCTTGTGAAATAATTTTTGGACACATCCTGTTAATTCTGAATACGGTTCACTAAACAGCATGATCTCATTAATTAAACAAGTCCCTAATCTAGTAAATCAAAATGCTCAGCTATTTTAACTATTTAATGTAATGGAAATTCTAATGATCTGCCTCACAGAAGCCTAATACTTTTCCAACAAGAGACTTTTTTGTTGCATAGCACTGTCAATGTATGCTGTGTGAGCTGCATATTCTTTACACTAACAAATACAATAAAGATGGAGACAAAGAGAACTGTAGCAATGGAGCTTCAGATTAAACATTCTTTAACAAATAAATCACAGAATCACAGAATCGTAGGGGTTGGAAGGGACCTCCAGAGATCATCGATTCCAACCTCCCTGCAAAAGCAGGTTACCTACACCATGTCACACAGGTAGGCGTCCAGGCGGGCCGTGAATATCTCCAGAAAAGGAGTCTCCACAACCCCCCCAGGCAGCCTGTTCCAGTGCTCTGTCACCCTCACCATAAAATTTTCTTGCACGTATCTTACCTAACACTAAATCTTACCTAACACTTGGTTACATTCTTGAAGCTAGTTGTAATATTTACAAGTTATGTGCTTTTTCATAAAAAAAGCAATTTCGGCTTTTGTACTGAAATAAAAGAGATTTTAGATAGGTACATTCATGAGTTCCTGAGACTTCCAACACAATCAAAAATGATAGAGAAAGAAGAAGCTTAATGGATTGCCAAAATAAAATTTTGTTAAAAATTCACTCTAATAGCACATGTTCAAATACTTGCACTATTCCTATATATTCAATATAAATAAATAAATAAATACGTATATATCTCATATAATACATAGGGGAATAACAAATGGAAAACTGGAAAAAGCTAGGTGAAAGAAAAATGTAAAACAGAAGCAAACATGTTCTACAGTAAAATCTAAGATTTGTATTTCAGGGCAAGGAGTTAGCAAAAAAGGAAGAAACACTCTTTCCACTGTTGTAAGAATACACTTCAAGATGCTCATGCATACTAGTATAGTGCCTAGAAAGGTGACTGAACAGACAAGGCAAAGCAGAGTAAAGGATAAGCCTTTGTGCCACAATATTACTATCTGTCACATACTCATGTCTTAATTTAGTCTTCTTAGTCTTTTATCTGTTTTTTCAAAGAAATACTTAAAACCGTTAGTCATAGAATCATAGAATTACCCAGGTTGGAAAAGACCTTGAAGATCATCAAGTCCAACCGCAGCCGAGCCAGTACCCTAACAAACCTCTGCTAAGTCATATCCCTGAGCACCATATCCAAACGACTCTTAAACACATCCAGGGAGGACGATTCAACCACCTCCCTGGGGAGCCTATTCCAGTACTTAACCACCCTTTCTGTAAAGAAGTGTTTCCTAACACCCAACCTAAACTTGCCCTGGCGTAAATTTAGGCCATTTCCCTCATCCTGTCACTTGTCACCAGTGAGAAGAGACTTGCCCCACTCTCACTGTAAGCACCTTTCAGGTACTGGAATAGGGTGATAAGGTCTCCCCTCAGCCTCCTTTTCCCCAGACTAAACAGCCTCAGCTTCCTTAGCCTCTCCTCGCAGAGTTGATTCTCCAAGCCCTTCACGAGCCTCGTTGCCCTTCTCTGGACCTGCTCCAGTACCTCCATGTCTTTCCTGTGCTGAGGTGCGCAAACTGAACACAGTATTTGAGGTGAGGCCTCACCAATGCCGAGTACAGGGGCAGGATGACTTCCCTAGTCCTGCTCACCACACCATTCCTGATACAAGCCAGGATGCCATTGGCCCTCTTGGCCACCTGGGCACACTGCTGGCTCATATGCAGCCAACTGTCCATCAGCAAGAGAAGAGAAAGGAAGAGAGAAGAGAAAGGTAGACAAAGAGAGATGAAACTTCAGTGACTTGGAAATACACATGATGACCACTACCTTCTGTATATGCTTCAGAAAGCATCTTTAATGCCTTGATAACTTCCTATTGCTTTTCTTTCAGACAGATTTTAGACTTAGTCAGCATTTACAGTCACAACAGTAATTCATAGAAAAATATTTACCGATTATTAACTTTTTCAGCTTTAGTTCAGTATTACTTAACAGTTAACAACAATTTTTGTGCTTGCACTGCACAATTTGTTTTATTTTTCAGTTTTGCACTTTTACAGTCAAGAAGTAGCAGCCCAGATCTTAAGAAAGGCAAGTTCTAAAATTAAAATCCAAAAGATTAAAACAAACAAAAAAGCCAACAAAACAAATAAAAAACCAAAACAATCAACAACAACAAAAAACAACCTGTAGGCCATAGATCAGTAGAAGCATTCTGCATTCTAATAGAAAGTTGCACCTTTTATATTAGAAAGATCTAACTACCTTCGACCAGAAATCCAGTAATTCAATGTAAAAATGATGATTAGTTCAACAGTGATTTTTTTCTTTTTGCAGCAGACGTAATTTACAACATGAAACCTGAGCTTAGCCAAGCCATTTTATTCAGCTAAACCTATCAACTTGCAGAACATCAGTTTAGAATTAATTTCTCAAACCCATTACCATTTCAATCATACAAGAGTGAAATGAAATAAACCAGAAACTAGAGTTATTATTTTCCTTATGATGCTCAAAGAGCCTGCAAGATGAAAAGCATACAAATTGGAACTGGACACATAGGAACTAAGTGGCTATTCTGTCACACAGCATTTGACAAAATACCTCCTCAAGGTTCTTTGATTAAAACATGAAACAGGCAAAATAAGCAAAATATGCGTAAGACACAGTTCATGAAATATTTATGTTACAGCTTAATGGTTAAACACATATCTTACATATGATTTAAAAATAAAACCTGATACCTTTGCTAATCATGTATATCACATGGAAATTGATGGGTACTTTAAATGAAGACCAAACAAGTCTAAAACTATGGAAGTACCGCAGTATATCCTGTTATCTTTAACCTTTTTAAAATCAGTTTTATTATTCTAAATATATTTAAAACAAAACAAAACAAACAAACAAAAAACTACTGAAAATTCTGAGATAATAAAGACAACAGAAATAACTTACCAGAATAGGTATTGGACTCTAAATGCTAGAAATCCACCTAAAACAAACTGTAAAACTATGGAGTTTCTAGACTAGCAAACATCTCATTACTTTAAGACAAGAGGAAATGAGTTGATCAAACCCTACCTGAAGAAATTGCTTGGTTTTCACGTGACCCACATCTCCAACCTCTATCTGTGCTCTCGACAGTTTCTCTTCAGTTTCAGATAGCCACTCATTAAAGCTCTTCATTTCGAAATGAAAAAGCCGCCACTTTTCCATGGATTTGTCAAAGCGTCTACAAGCATAAAAGATGAAATGATATATGAATAATTATTGACTGTAGAAAAAAAAAATAAAAATAAAAATAAAAAAATTAAAAAAAAAAAAGATTAAATTTCACGTATTCTTGATGGCTCCATACATTAACATTGCTAACAGTTGTATCAAATGGAAACATAGAGGTACTTCTGACTAGTGAAAGTATTATTAAGAACATGTGCTAAAAATCAGTGTCATCCATTTTTAAACTCCTTCTGATGTTTCAGACAAATTCTGTGGTTATATCTTGTTTTCAATTGCAGGCATATAGTAGAATTCTGCTCCAATATTACTGTGTACCTCTGTGGAGGATGCAAATGTCAATCTATGCAAAGAAAATGGAACTTCCTTCAAAGGAATTTTCTCTTCTGGAGTGAAAAGGAAGTATTCTTCCCTTACTTTCATTAATCCTATATGTATATATACATATTTTTATATATGTTTTAATTCAATTTGAGTACGTGGTAAAGAACGTTATGCAAAAATAGAAATGCCTGAAATATAAGGACGGTTGAAACAAAAAGATATTTAAAATAGGCTTTTGTACATTAAGTAAAAATGAACAAATTCTTACTATCATCTACACAGTATACAGTTTACTACAAATAAGACCATGTAAGTACTTACAGTGCTTTGGCATATCTAATCTATTTTTAGTCCAGTGACTGATTAATCTGTGTGCTCAAGGCCCAGACAAGTACTAAAGACATGAAATTAAAGCAGAATTTGTTTATTTTGCAGATGGATATATCTTAAGGAGTACAGTCGTTTCATGTTTTGGATTGCTGTTGACAATAGATCACTAATAAGAGATTAGCTAGAATGCTTTGTTAGCAGATTATCATAAAACATGTTACTGCTGTTTAGTTTAATAACCCTCTTTTGTAGATTATAATAGGTTTTAGAGTATACCTAAAGGATAACAACAAAGATGATCAATTACCTTTGGACAAACCATATGACTATTTGAATATGAAGGACCACTTCACCAAACAAACCAGGCTGCCAACAGGAATACAGACCATCTATTCTATTATGATTTTTAATTTTACCTTTTTTATGGTAGAAAATGTAAGTCTTTTTCATTTTCTATGAGCCACGCATGCCAATTTGTTTTACACATTTTAAAATCTTGTAATACCACACAGCATGAATAGCACTATACATCTTCTAGCCATCTAAGTTAGGAAGAGAGTTTTTTACTCATGTTAACCATTTTTGATAAAAACAGAATTGCACTAGCAAGCAGTGAAACAACAACTTTATACTTTCATACATTAACTATGAGATAGAGAACACATAAGACAGAGGAAGAGATAATGCAATTAAATCTTTTTCTTTTTCTTTTTTTCCCTAAAAAAGCATTTTCTTACAGAAGGCAGCTTAGGTAAAAGTACCATTTTGGTAATAAGATAGGCAGGAATGAAATTTTTTAAAATTAAAATGTTTAAAAACATGTTTTGAAGTAAGAGTTGCTGCACAGAAGACCAGCAAACTAACCTGTATTCATCTGTGAATCAACTCATTTCATGTCTCAAGCACAATCTGATTCACGGGCCCTGAGGTTAATAGCTGCTAAGCACTAAAACCTACGTTAAATTTAATATAGTTGCTCCTTAGTACTATGCAGTCTAAATATACCAAACACTTCAAATGACAATGCAATCTGTAAACTTGAATGGAAATGGATACGAACTATCAGAATAGTTCAGGAAATCTTCATTCTCTCAAATTTAGTATGGGTGCCTGTCTGATGAAGCCACATCAAAGAAGGTGTCAGTGCTCAGGCCTGACAAATTATTACTCAATACCATTAAAAGTGATGACAGATGGAGAAGATGCAGCCTGAGACAAATAAAAAATCCTTCACAGATTTCAGAATACAAAATCTTGCTAGTTAAAACCAATAAATACATCGGAAAAAAAGACTCAAGTATAAAAACTGATTTATTGAAGGACTCCTCTAAGATTTATGGGCTACCTGCCTTTCAACAAAAGTTGAAATCTCTGTTCCCCATGAAAGCAAGCTTTATAGAACATTTGGTATATTGTGAGGCTGTTATTTCAATAGCATTCTCACATTTATTCATTTTATTTTCGGACCCTGACTGAAAAAACAAAGAAATTGTCAGAAAAGGCCAAATAAAAATAACTGTGTAAAACCTGTAACTATTTATGTATAAAAAATATATACATATACATAGTAAATTTATGCATAATAGTAGGTAGAAAATTGCTGTTGAGCCATCAGGTTGAGTACCACAAAACATTTTTCAAGAACAATCGGAGTTCATGTACTCAAAAAATCTTTATTTATTTATTTATTCTGAACAGAGAAAAGAATTTCATTTGAAAACACATCCTCCAAAAAAAAAAAAAAAAAAAAAGCATTATGATAATCAGACATCTAATACACTACTGTAATCACTGCAGATTTCTAGTGTTTTTTCTTCCTTTCATATAGTATTATCCTCTTCAGATGGCTAGGTATTTGCTTTCACCTTTGCCCTATCAATTGTGTATTTTGCATTTTTCTCTCTTCATAAAGGAATGCCAAGTGAAGATGGGATGGTTTTCAAACCACTGGCTTTGATGTTGTCTAGTTTTCATTGCTGTTTTGAAACTTGGCCATAATCATAGTAAAATCTCTTTAAAACGTCTTAATTGCTGGTAAAAGGTACATTGAGATTCCCGGGTAATGTTTATGACTGCCCCACTTAGCTACAGATGAACACAGAAGTTGTTCAGTAACTGGCACATGTGATTAATTCCTTAGTCACTGTAAGCAAACAGACTACTGATCCAGTTAAAACTGTAGTTACTCACTTAACTCATTTATTAAAATGACTGTGATGATTTTTCAATTACCACACTATTTTACAGAAACAGACTGGGCCCAACTGGAAAGCCCATGTTTACAAATGACTTTAGTCTCAATTAAATGGAAAAGTCTTATTTTACATTTAAGAAAATCACCCAGAAAATAAAACTTAAAATCCATTTATTTTTGTCCAGTATGGTTTCTCATTTCAAACAGTATATTAAAACAGAACTCCTCCTATTCCTTGGAAAACAAAATTACTCTTCTCAGCATGAGGAAGTTTATCAGCAGCTTAAATGCAAAAATTCAGTGAGAGCTGATGTTAGTAATCACTGAATTTGCATTCCAGCTCTTGCAAATGGAATCTTGCGACTCACCATCCTTCCTCCATTTGCTTTGGCTTATAAGAGTTGCAAAGAGAGAGAAGAGAAAAGCTGTAGTGAGAGTATATGTACAAAATTATAAAACAGTAAACATTTACAAATTAGTAGAGTTTGTCATTAGGTCTTAAAAAACTTGGAGCCAAACACTGTTACCTTCAGTGTCAGTATAGAGTAGTATTATGATCAGTAAATAAAAACAGAAGGAATTTGTGGACAGGTAAATCCATAAAAATAAATAAACAAACAAACAAATAAATCAGTGCTCCTTTGCTGATTAGGAGTATTCAAACTCAGTCACACCAAAAAGAGAAGTGTCAATGTTGCTGTAGTGACAGAAGCAGCTCCATTTTAAATACTGTTTTGGGGGATCCCTCATTTAGTCTGTGTAATACAGTATTTTAAATACACCACTACATTGTTAACATTTAAAATATGTATTTTTTTGTTATTTTTTTTACCATTTGCAATTCTGTTAGCATACTGTAAGTTCAAAACCCACAAAAGCAAACGGCTAACTACCAACACTGAGCTGCTAAGATGTTAAAGTCCTGGCAGAGCAGAATGCAGATAGTAAAAATTCATAAGAGTTCATAAAAAGAGGAATCCTCTGAGAAGTATGAAAATTCATGAAGAGTATGGCTACCTCAGGAATCCCCAGTCACAACATTTGGAGGGAAGAAAAGACTTGAATTATACTCTTATCTAGGGATCCAGCCTTGTTTACCATCAGAAAGAAATCACTGATTTAAAATAATAAATTAACTAATTAATGCATTAAGTTATATCCACTCTTCACTCATCTTCTTCATCTGCTGAATGGGAATGGCTTGTAGATGACTGCCAAATATCTGGACAGTATTTCCTCTTCAGTTTCTTACACTGTTTTGTTTCTCCTAGCATATTCTTGATAAGAAGGTACAAGTGGGACACCCTGAACCCAAGCATCAAGTTCTATATAGATTCATTATAAACTATAACGAATGACTTGCATACACCACAAAGGGCTTAAGCAGCATATATAAGCCCTGACACTTATTAAAGTAGCCTTATTCCTATAACTGGTTAACGTGAAAAACAGTGGGCACACGTTGTCTCCATACACTGACATCCCAGAATGGAACACGTTAAGCACCACCTTGAAGGATGGATTTTCCTTTGCAATAATCTGCAGCCCAATTTGCATTAAGTCACAAAAATATTGGCACTCTTATTCCTTCAAAAATTATCACTCTACAGAATCTTTGGATTTCACATGTAGCTGAGGCATAAAGCTGCTCAAAAACCAACATCAAATTAGCTATAAGAGAAAAACTGGAATTCCTTGCTAAGAATTGCAGGACATTGCCCCCCACCCACCCCAAAAAAAAAAAAAAAAAGATTTACTTTATGAGGAACTTTATACAGCATGATTATGCTTGATGTTCAAAGTCCCAATGCTACCATTTTCAGGAAGCTACAAAAAAGTTGGAAGAGAAGATTTCTGTATAAAAGAAAATTACAAACATTAGACAGACTGCAAAAGGTTTTTGGTTTGTTGCCTTGAAGCAAATAATCTTAACTTTGCATCTGTGCTACAATTCATTCCTTGAAAGTTTGATATAAATCCTTTATAATCTTCGAAACCAGTGTCCAAGACCTGTTCTACTTTAGTGAACCTTCACAGACCCACATGAAAGAGAACACTATCAGATAAAACCTTCCTAGGTATTGTGACTTACATCATGGAAATTATTATTGTTAGAGATAGATATACAGACTTCATCATCATATTGTAAAAACATTCAGTGAATTTTGCTTCTATAGTGTTGTTAAACAATGTACTGCAGGATTATGCTAATGTTAACCTATAAATTATGCAAATTTGTCAACTTGATTCAGCACAATTAGTACCTTGTGCTAACACACAAAACTTCAAAGTACTACAGATAATTATGTATCAGTATGCGAGAGCATTAACTTTAATACTTAGGGGCATTCTTAGAGATACCAATACACAAAACCCTGTTTATATCCAGTGACTCCTACAACTAAATTGCTTACAGAAACAGCTAACCTATTTTCAGAGGATTCAATATTTTCATTTTAATTCACAGAATCTGTGTCTTTTGAGTGTTAGATTTACATATCTTCACTGAGTTTGGACTATGTGTTTCAGCGATCACTTTCTAGACACTGACACATCTAGATCTTGTTCCCAGCTTTTGCTGTATGTTACAGATCCATTCTGGAATGAGTCTCAGTTATACTGATTCTATTCACACCTCTATACCATGACTTTCACCCATAAAAGAGCAAATGATCAGAATTAAAAAAAAAAAAAAAAAAAAAAAAAAAAAAAAAAAAAAAAAGCAACATAAATAACCATTAGAACAATTAGAACATTACTACCAAACACTATTTATCTCTTCCTCCCCGAAAGCAGTATCACATATAAAATATAAACAGTATAATTTGCAAGTTATAATTTGTAAGTTACAAACATGCTTCCATCTTGAATTGAAGTTTTTTCCTCTGAAGTCTGTAAGTCAATTTCCCATCACATAGACTCTATCATCATACCATTCAGTGTCACTCGCTGTACCAAAGACAAAGATGATTTAACTGGCCATGTTAAAGCAAGATCATGTCTGTCACTGCTAGTTTTTAGGCATGCCAATTCCTTTATACAGAGACAGAGATATCAAGAAATTTAAAAAAAAAAAAAAACAATTAATTACTATATCAAAACTCTGCTGGGTTTTAACAGATGATTTGTGAATAGTTTATGCATTCATTAACCATACACTGGTCTTCAACATTAAGTTATTTAAGATGCATGTGAATTTGTATATCGAGACTAACTTTTTATATTTAAGAAGATTTTCCATCATCAGAGCAGAGATGAGATCATGTATTTTAGCAAACTTTGCTTAGGCACCTGGATTTAAAGCACGTAACAACTTTTCTCCAACGAAAATAAAAACTACTTGATTAATCATGACCCAGAGAAAAAAATGATCATATGGCAAGGCCTTAAACAAAATAAATTATTAATGCAGTTGGTAAGAAACCCACAAATTTAATAGTTTGCCAAAGTGAAACTATATTAAGTTGTCACAGTAAGAAACTATACATTTTAAATAAAGTGTAAAAAGAACAGTGCCTCAGTTTCATAGAAATCCAAATTAGTCCATGTGGCTGCATGTAAAGGCCATTCAGACATCTCATCCTCATGGTGTTGTTAACAGTGGACACTTGACTCGTAACTAAGACAGACATACCAGTACATCATTACAGTTCTAATACTTGGTAGATTGCCTGCTTTCATGCACTTCCACTCCTCTATTTCCAGTTTGGGGCTGGACATGTTGAATCTAACTTATAAATTTAGAGGAAACTCATAATAATTGCATGTGTTATAAATTTTAAGACTAAATGAATAAAAATAAATGACAATTTCTACAGCCTGGAGTTACACTCAAACTGAGTGGAAACTGACAAGTCATGCCCTGATGGGGAAAGACAGCTCTTAACAGATTCCCCCAAATTACCCATATCACAATTCATAAATAAAAAAATAACTTCAGTGAATTTGTGGCCCTGAGTTAAGTATGTGTAATACTGAGGGCATATATTACAGGATGTCTCCCAAGTACTTGCCTGTAATTACTATAAAGTACTTAAATCCTATAATTAAAATATAGTGACAGAACTATAAATTTTCAGTTCAATCTGTTATAAAGCGCAATCTGTTATAAAGTGCAATCTGTTATAAAGTGCAATGTATCCTCGAAAACTCCATTGCTTAATTCTCTGTATTCACCACCTATCTCAAAGCCCCTCTGCATTGTTGCTTCAGAGCAGGAGGAGAAACAGAAAACTGACAATACCAGTTTATGCTAAGTGCTGACTCCCTGAGCCTGAAAGATGTTACAGGCATACACATTTTATCCCATTTAAGTTACGGCAGATACATTCAAAAATATAAGCATGGGCATAAGAAAATCAGTGTTAGTATCACTAAAGTCATAGTAGCAGTAGAGGATTTAACATTATCTTCTAAAAAATACTGGTGCTTGTATATTGGTTGATTTTTACCTTTCAAGAGTTTTTCGGTCAGTCAGTCAGAAGTAACGTACTTTTCTTAAAAGTTAATAATGTTACTTAAAAAACCTTTTCCCTTTCACTTGGAGAGTACACTGAAGATGGGAATCTTAAATCCAAGTAACTGTTGTTAGGTTTTATTGCAATAGAAATATATAGTAAACAGTTCTAATTTCCTGAAACTAAAAGGTTGATCTTAAATATCTGTGATATTTTAAATATCTTAAATATTTGTGACACAAATTACTACAATAGAAAAACAAAAATCCTACTATACTGTGTATTTTTAGAATGTGACATTTGAAAACTTACTTTCGAGTAAATAATCATTTACTGTAGTTAAATAAAGTATTTGTAATATTCCAAATAAACAGGAAAAAGTAGAAAAATAGATGAACAGAAAAGGTTCCCAAAACACTTGCAAGTATTGCCATGCCAAAATTGAAATTTTACATAGGGGTGGTTACCTGGGATTTATTTGTATTATATTATATTATAGTTGTGTACTGTTTGTATATAACATATACATTAACATATGTATAAACATATATATGCTGATTGCATCTATTGCCTTAGATATATAAATGTTGGGTATTATGCATGTCAGTCTTGTGAAAAAATAAAATTAAAAAAAAGTCTTTTGGGAACAAAGCAACATGGAAAAAATCAATAGAAGCTGAACAGACATAGTACATTTATCAGAGAAAAGGGGCTCAAATATGACAAGACTTTTATCTCACATATATTTGCTTCATTTTAAACTGACAGGTTCAATTTAGAATCATTTATTCACACACAGTAAAGTAAGTAATTAGTAGAATATCTGTGTACTTGGATTAGCAGTGTTTAAATTAGTCCTAACAATATTATAAGCTTGTTTACTGGTTCATTAGAATTTTGTATTGAGATATTAAAGCTCTATTTTGTAATATAATTAATATATTCAGTTTTCATCTGATTTGAATACAATAACCTTTACTTTCCTGTACAACAACATGTAATTACAATCCAAAAGGACTACAGCTACATTCCATGCATAATAAATTATGCAGAAGAGGAAAAGATAGATTTCCAAGTAGTTACAGTTAATTTCCTGTTATTAAGTGTCTCAGCAAGCAATACTGTTGGTTAATATTTGTTAATTGAACTGTCAGGTACATTAAAACAGACTTGATAAAAATGTCCATACTTTGCTACTGCTGCTATGGGTTAACTGTTTAAAAATGCTTATTTCACTTCTCAGTAAACAAATAAGAGAGCTGCACAATGCTATATGGAGTGTCTGTAGTGCATATTTCTCCAAGTGAAGTTTTCATAACTCACTCTGAAGCTTTAGAGAGGCATAGTTTGGTTTGAAAATTCACAGCTGTGGATCCTTTAAGTCTTACATCATAGCAGAAAGCTATGGAAATTTTATTACCAGAAGGAATTGGAGTTGCTTGTCTTTTAAATAAGCAGATGAAGCTGTGTTAGCACCTACTGACTCTGGATGTGTGTCATCAGCATTAAGAGTATTAGGGGTTTTACTGACTCTCTTTGGCAAATAAACCGTCAATTACTACAAGAGATGAAGCCCAGGAACATCTCTGGAATGAGGTACAACTATTTCTCAGGAAAAACAAAACAAAACAAAAAATCCAAACCCACAAACAAATAAAAATAGAATTTGGCCATTTGTATTTTCTGCTGATATAGTCCCCGGGGCATACGGCTTTATTGTGTCATAAAACACTTTCTAGGAAATATATCCAGGATCCAAGACATGAACACAGAGTTATTTGAGTCTAATGCAGACCTTGTAATATACCCACAAGATTAAGGAGACTGGAATAAGGAAATACCTCTTCCATGAAAGTCTTCCCTTTTCCTCGGGACACCATAATTAGATAGCTTGGACTGCAGCAGTGCTCATTATTTCATTAAATTTACAGAAAAGAACATTTAAGCAGAAAGAAATATTGAGGAAGACTGTGAAAAACATATAAAGAAAGATGTTATGCTTCTGCAGGAATAATACAGATTTATCTATTTTAATACTAATCCTCTTTGTGAGAATGAAGTGATTATTAACATTTAGCACAACAAACAACTCAGCTTTCATAGAAAAAATGAGATGTTCTTAGCAGCAACAATTAAAAAGAGAGGATTTACAAGACAAACTACAGAGGCTGTAAGTCCTCCACTCTAACTCATTCTGTTTCCTACCCCTACCCTGAGGCTGGGATCTCAGGGACTTCCAGCCTAGCAACACAGACTTCCTCCAGCTCTTCTGATCCAGTTGCCAGATACAATAGTTATTGGAAAATGGGAGCCACCAGAAAGAGATGACAGCATCTCCCCAAAAGACAACCCGACATCTCAGTCCAAGCAATGGTACATGGAATCATATAATTACCCAGGTTACAAAAGACCTTGAAGATCATCGAGTCCAACCGCAGCCTAACCATAGTACCCTAACTCTAACAACCCTCTGCTAAGTCATATCCCTGAGAACCACATCCAAATGGCTCTTAAGCACAGCCAGGGAGGGTGCCTCAACCACCTCCCTGGGGAGCCTATTCCAGTACTTAACTACCTTTTCTGTAAAGAAGTGTTTCCTAACATCCAACCTAAACTTGCCCTGGCGCAACTTGAGACCATTACCCCTCATCCTGTCGCTTGTCACCAGTGAGAAGAGACCTGCCCCACTCTCACTGTAAGCAAATTTCAAGAACCAGAAGAGGGTAATAAGGTCTCCCCTCAGCCTCCTTTTCCCCAGACTAAACAGCCCCAGCTTCCTCAGCCTCTCCTCGTAGGGTTGATTCTCCAAGCCCTTCACGAGCCTCATTGCCCTTCTCTGGACCTGCTCCAGTACCTCCACATCTTTCCTGTGCTGAGGTGCCCAAAACTGAACACAGTACGCAAGGTGAGGCCTCACCAATGCCAAGTACAGGGGCAGGATGACTTCCTTAGTCCTTCTCACCACACCATTCCTGATACAAGCCAGGATGCCATTGGCCCTCTTGGCCGCCTGGGCACACTGCTGGCTCATATGCGGCCGACTGTCCATCAGCACAAGATCCCTTTCCGTCTGGGAGCTTTCCAGCCACACATCCCCAAGCCTGTCAGGTTGCCTGGGGTTGTTTTGAATAAAATGCAGGACCTGACACTTGGCCCTATTGAAACTCATGCCATTAACCTTGGCCCATCGATCGAGTCTATCCAGGTCCCTCAGTAGTGCCCTTCTCCCCTCAGGCATGACCTATCAGAACTGACAACAACACAATTGTTTCTAATGCTGCTGAGAGTTTACAGAAGTAGAAAACAGCACTGAAATAAGTTTTCAAAAAAGACTTTGAGATTCCCCTTGCTTTATTAGTAGTGCAAAAGCAAGTCTTGAAAATCCCCTCTTTCTCATCAGAGTATCCAGCTAACTGCCACGGAAGCTCCTGCAGTAAGTTCTCCACAGCTACCTCATTTCCCTTCCTCTGGTAACTAGGAAACACAAAGCTACAGTCCCCAGTGGATAAAGGAGTGACAGCAAAATAGCTCTTTAAGCTACAGCAACTTCCCATCAGGAGGGAGGAGGGATGCACAGTTCAATTTACAAGATGACAGTCAAATAGATTTTTCCCGAAAATAAAATCCTTACTTTAAAAAAAAGAAGAGGTTCCCAGGCTCCTGCCAATTCCTGGGGATCAGTGTAGAATTCTGTCATGTATATAATCTGTCTCAAATCGCAAAGGGAAAAAAAACATGCTAAGGTTTTTATACGGAGAAAGAACTGCTCTTTCTGATGAAGCTGTGGTAAGCTATATTTTTAGTTCTGTGGGCCCTGATTATTTCTGGTTCAGTCCCAGGTAAATCTAATGATTGTCATAGCCATATTCTTGCTTCAGCTAACAACCTTACTGATATTGATGGGGCTTCCACAGTGAAGCATCTGTACAGAATAGACTGAAACTGTTGTGGAAGTGGTGCATAACTGCATAAGAAATAGCTGACTATGCAAAACGTTGCAAAAATACAGACAAAAATATTGTAGTCACCCCAATATCTGCCTTATATTTGCTTAAAATAATCTTTTGTGTGTGTGTGTGTGTCTTTAATAACAAATGGACAAATAAATAAATGAAAATGTAAAGAAAGTAGTGTATTCCAAAGTTATGGCTCATATTTATCTGCTTGGAGGTACTGAGCAGGTGTTCAGATTGCATGCTATCACAAAGGAAGAAAAGGTGCTGCTCATTTCTAGACATGCACATACAAAAGAGAGGAAGAAAGATGAACAGTAGAAGAAATCCTAGTGCCTTCTGTGCTGCTCGGATTAGGCACAATAAAAAAAGCTGTAGACTAATGAAGTGATCCTTCTTATTTTTGGACATCGCCCCCAGGGAAAAGTTTTGACACAGCAGCAAAGTCTACTTACCTATGCTTTCCTTTCCTTACATGGCAAACAACTCAAGGATTCACTTCAGGGGGTTTTACTAGCTGGAATTACATCCTTGTACTACATGGTTTTCTAATTAATTTATTCTACTTACTATAAATATGTCTCAGTAGAAAACTGGATGGCAGAAGAGGCTGCATGTTACTAGAAATCACACACAACACACCATTTATATCACTTCCAATACTGAAAGAGAATTCAAATGAGAATCCATAAAATCATATTTAACCCTGATTGTTACATTCTTCATTTTCACAAGTAAAATCTCCTTAACAACTTCAATGTAAATTCAAACAAACTTTTGGTATCCTTTTTTTAAAAAAAAAAAAACAGCAATTTAACACAGCAGCTGTATGCACAGAATAGTTTAGCTGTGAATGTATAATATGCATCTGTAACTTTAATGTGCAAGTATGTATACAAGAGTATATACACTTATATAGAAGCTTTATTTCAATTGTTTGGTTCTTGCATGGTATTTACAGATGACTTCAGTGCCTAATTTACATTTCAAAACATACTTCAAGTACAAAAATGCTGACTAGAGAAAATACTAAATTCAAGGATTATCACATCGCAGTAGTCAAGATTTCTTAGGCCCTTTACTACAAAGTGTCAAAACCAGTGATGCAGTAAAAGCACAGGATGGAAATGCAGGCTTCCCATGCAGAATCTGTGTATCAGACTGGATTACTAAACCAGCTTTTCTGATTGAAACTGTACTAACATACAACCAAACTCTAAGAGATTTGCGCAGATGGAGTGCAAAATTAAATCTGTTTACTACTGTCAAGGCTGAGGTGCTGGGCACAGTCCAAGGTGGACATGTGTTGTACAGCCTTCCACCTTTGTTAGTCAAACAGAAATAGCCCATCTGTACAGGCTCCTGTGTTTGTCAGCACTCAGCTGTATCTGGGATTAAATCAACACATAACGTATAAAGATGTGGCCAAGATGTAAAAAATTAAACCGAAATTATAAAAGCTTACAGAATCCAGTTGCCCTGTAATGGTTATCATAGTGTGAAAGCTTCAGGCTAAGGTCAGAACTCTGTCGCCTCCGTTTATTAGCCACCAAGCTTAGGGAGAAAAATAACTTACTCTCAGAGCATCTTCTTTCAAATGCTCATAAAAAAACCCAGTAGAACAGAATATACAAGACTACAGGTGAGTGGAAACCACTGGAACAGAAGAGCGTTCTCTTTCTTTGCTTGTCTCAGCAGCTCTTGTAGGCCCTGAGAGGAGTCACTATGATCCCCACACAGACCCCTGTCCAAAGGACCAGGCATATGTACCTGAAGTGCTTGTCTCCTGAAGGACCCTTCGTTTCTGCTCCTATTCTTGGCCTTCTCATTATTTAGGATCAAAGAAGAATACAACAAAGCTATCCAGCTAGTGACTGTTGTTCCCTTGTTATAAAACAGACAAGGAACATGTAGTACCTTGTCAGCAGGCACTCTTCAAAAGTATGAAGTAAATAATCTGTAATCATTTAGAAATGGTGAGCAATCCTGACTGCATCCCAGGATTTACAAAGGTGATAAAAATGAAAGGACAATACATAGTAATACAATAATATTTTTCTATGTTATTTTATATATATATGTATATGTATATTAGTAAAGGCAAGCCAATTTTTTTTTCTTCCTACATAATACACTAGACAATTTATAAGTAAAACAGAAAATAATCATTTCCGAATTGCAAATTTATACAATGTAACAACCTCAGATACTTGTAAATCCTGGAAAGCTATTAGACGTCTGATAGCTCTTTTCATTTTTCCAATGCAACCTTCTCTTACTCTCTTCACAGACAAAACAACTGCAAGATTGCAGAAACATCCACATCCCTAAGATAACCATGTGATAATCTCTACAAGCAATGTGTAATGCGTACCTCCTCAATCCCCACCACAACCGTGGAAAAATCAGAGAGGCTGTTCAGCATTTTCCTAGTATCACCATTTATCATCTCTGCTAGCAAAAAGGGCAAAGAAGCCTGCTGACTACACTCCTGGTCTGACCTCACACGTTATACAGTGCTCAAATGGTGGCTAGAATGTTCTACATTACTCTTAAACATGCCTAAACATTACTCTCAACCTTACATGTGTAATCTTTCTATGTTATTATGTCAATTTATTCCTTGCTTCAGCTCCTTTGGCGAGGGATGAACAGAGTGTGAACACTAATCAGTTATTGAGATAATATTGTGTATTTGTGAGGAAAAAGGATATGGTAATTGTGATTAGTTTCCACCTAGCTTCGACCTCATAAGGTGCCATGACTTTGACAGACTGCTGTCTTCAATGAAAGGCATGGACATGATTTAAAAAACTAATCATCTGCAACTTCTCCTGATTTCTACTGCAGCGCTAGAAGCCTATAAATGAAGCCAAACAAAAAAGTGTGATCAAGGGGGGAACTGACTTGGAAACTCAAACTGATTCACAAATCTCTTCCAATAAATTTTCTATAAATGCTTCCATGTGTGATTGTACAGCACTGCACTACAAACCACCAGCTGAAATAAAAAACTTGTTTCCAAATTATTCTTATCTCTTTCAAGAGTAGTAAATTCTAATTCCTTTTCCTTGCTGGTTTTTATAGCAGTGCAATTCCACTGAAAGCTGTAGAGCTGATTTGGATTTACAGTGCAATAAGAAAGTGAAGAATTAGCATTAGAAGTACAGAAGGCATATGGTTGCACAGCCATTGTATATTCTTGCCCTGGAACTGGAGATCTCTCAGTCTAGTACAGAAAACTGCCCTCTTGTTTTCATAACAATAAAAAATACCCCACCAAAACCTCAACAGACCTATTATTCAACTGTTCAGGTGCTGTTTACAAATCTAACTTCATTTCATACCACAAACAGACTTCCCTCACCCCCAGTACTGAAGACTTGTTTCCTCAATATCATAATAGAAAAGGTATTTTAGGTAGGAAAACCAGGGGAAAAATAACAGCAAACTTATTGTGAACCTGAACTGGAAAATTCCCATTTTGTATCCTATTCTGACACTATCCCATTCCCATGAGAGGAAATTCAAATCTCTTAGCAAGGTCATGCTTCAACTCAGATATATGTCAGGAGCTGAGTGGCCCCCTCTGCCCCGAGGACAAAGAGAATTCCTACTTGTCAGATTTGTCCAGCCCATAACCTATGGTTATATTTAGGATTAATTACGCTTGTAGGGTACTTCCGAGTCAGGAATTTTGGATGCAAGGCTTTTCCCTGCTACAGAGCATAGGCAGCAACAGTTCATAGGCTACTCGGTGAACCAACTGAACAATGGTGCATCGAGACTGGAAAGGAGGAGAAGAAGAAACATAGTTTAGCAGGCACTATCATTGTGCCACATGATTTGAAGACAGTAAAGAGAATACCTGATCTGTTTAGTGCACTGCAGGGACAAAGACACTCTCACAGTTATTAGAGGAATTTATTTCTAGGCTTGCAGGCTCCCACAGTGTCTACTAAAGAGTATCAGTGCAGAAATGCCAGGACGTTTGCTTCTTTCTGTTACTGACAAACTGTAGTGCTTGCCATTAATCACCCTGGCAATACGGAAATGCAACACTGTGCTGCTACATATTTCTGTGCCTACTGTTTTTTCACTGATCTACCACATTGTCCAACGCTGCAGTTGACAACACAGATAAACCGTACAGTTGCTCAAAGTGCAAAGCGAAAGAAGATGCTTAAAGGAGTCATAATTAAAGTGTGCTTGAGCTTAGGTATCTGTATTGGAGTTTTATGTTTTCTAACTTCCTTTTTCTTTGTTTTGCTACTGGAATAATGGTTTCTAAAAATAATATTATGACAGCCAGTTTGCTTAGTAAAATCAGGAATATGTTGTTCCAGGATATAAAAGCCTAAACACAAGCCCCCAACACTCTCTCTTCCTTTTCTTGCATTTTTATACTGAAACCTAATGTAAAACAGAAATAAGGAAATACATGAGAGCTTAAAAAAAGTCAGGACAGAAAGACTCCTCAGCAGTCAGAGTCCCTGCTACTTTCTCGTAGGACACAAAGTCCCGGGAATATCAAATAAAAAGAACTGCATTTTCTCAGATCTACGGCTCACCCCAGCTCCCAGCCCGTCAGAGGGCAACTCGTGCTCCGACAGCAGGAGAGAAGCCGCCGGGATGAGGCGGGTGACGCTCCGCTTTGGCGACGCAGCGGTGTACGCCGGGCACTGTTACGGCGCCACCTTGCGGGGAAGCGAAGGAAAGGGTCTCTTACGAGTGAGAGAAACGTGTCTTGAGTCGTCCCACAGGACCAACCAAGACTTAACTCTCGGATTCCGAACATGCACCACTTGGGAAGACTTGATGGTACCTAAACTCAGAAGAGAACACAGCGTGGCTTTGCTATACTTAAATACGTTAAAATCATTCTCAGTCTTGAAGGACTTTTGGATGCTAATTAGCAAACTCTGTTGTTTGGCAAAAAATTCTGTTTGGCTTATTCCTTATCAGAATAAAGATATAAATTGTCATTGTGTCTCCAGTGCCCCAATAATTTATATAAAGCTTCTATTAAACAACTGTTATTCCAGCTAAAATTATTAGTACTTTAAACATTTTTCCTACCTTAGAGTTTAAGCTATTGTGCTCTTGAGCTAATGGGGTCATATTTTGCTCAGTTTTTAAGTTTTTCTTTGAACACCTGCATTTCGGCATAAAATCCTGAGATAATGGGTGAAATCTGTGATACTATATTCCAAATACACAATCCCTAGAATTCATTAAAAGGAGCTGGTTTTATTACTCTAAAGAACTCCTGAGAAGAAGGCTTTTATTTATTTATACACTCTTCGATAAGAGAAATATAAGCACGTCCTTCAACTTCAGGGAACATGCACCACAAATTGTTAATTCTATGGCTTTTAGAATAATATTAAGAACTTTCTTCAGCTTCAGCTTTAGCTGTATTTTCCTTTTCAGGAACCATGCTTCCTGAGAAAACATGCAACTTTTGATAGTCAATTTTGTTCTTTAGTGTCTTCTCATTTTGTTTTGTCAAAACTTCTGAGTGACTGTTTTTATACAACAGCACACACTAATAGGTGTATATATTTGTATCTATGTACATTATTATGAGTTAGGAAATGAATTTATGGCTAAAAGAATAGCCATAGCCCTGCAGCTAGATCTTACCTACCTAGACCTTACACCTTACAACAAGGGACAATAAACAATAGAAGGCATCCCTTCCTTGAATATTGATGAAGGAACATGAAGCATTTATTAAAAGTATCAGCTAGGGCTGCCAATACAGAGCTCACATGCTTAAAAATTATGAGTGAAATGATGAGGGGAAAGAAGCCTTAGAAGACTTTATCTTAAAAAACAGCAGCAATAAAAAAATAAAAAAAATAAAAAAAAATAAAAAAAAATAATTAAAAAAAAAAAAAAGAACTGACATTTTTAGCATGTTGAGGAGTAGGGGCTTGATTTTCTGTAGCTCTTCTGAAACATTTACAAGTTCTCAGAAATTGAGCTTAGTAAAATAAAGTAGGCAGATGCCTCACAACCACAGAACAATAACCGCTGATTATTAATATATTCTAGAGGTCCATATCAAGCAGATTCCAAGCATACATCCAGAGGGCTCCCTGCAGTTTCTGAATGTGACTTCGGACACCTTAAAAGAGGTATAGGAATATCAGTATGTCTTGATTTCTCTGCAGAATTTTCCACTGGAAGCAGTTATCATGTCAAAATAGTATTGGGTTTGTCACTGCTGTGTTGTTTTGGTCAGGTAAAGAGAATAAATAGCTAGGCAATTTAGTGTCTTTGACACTATTTGAAAGTCTGCCTATCATTGTGAGACAGTTTGCAATGTGAATGAACAGATGAGTTTATACATAATTTCAGAAAAGCAACCATATTTTACAGGAATTTAATATTAGAAATGGCTTTGAGTTCATTATTTTTGTATTATTTTTTAACTATTATTTTCAATGTGTTCCTCCTAATTCTGAAATTTGCAAAAACCATGTGAAGAGGCATCTTACCTTGATTACTTATGAGCGTTTCAAAGTAAAAGGATGACAAACAGCAAAACTTAGAAACTCCTCAGTTTACTTGATGTTATTTGCCGCCAACTGTCATTTCCATACTAAGGCACAATAGCTTAGTTCATTGGAATGCAAGAAGCAAATGACAGGCTAGAACAAGACTGAAATCTTACTGAAGTATTAATATCCCAAACCTTAACTACCCAGTGTAGGAAAGCCATTACTGACTACCGTGCATCCCACACCCTCACACAATCCAGTTCTTAAGTAATTATTCTTGTTGCAGTTTTTCCTATTTTTCTTTTCCAAGCAGCAGCAGCCAGGCTTCTCAGGGTTGCATGGTAGAAGGAGAGGCAACAGACCAAGCAAAATCAGACGCTCAGAAAAAAAACATGTGGAAAAAAAAAATTCAGTATGAGGACAGTCAAAATGTGGAACAGGTTCCCAATAAGTTATGCAGTCTAAGACCTGCCTGTTCAAAGCCCTGAGCAACCTTTTAGACCACACTGACCCTGCTATGCCCAGGATGTTAAACTGAACAACCTCCTGAGGCCCTTCCCAAACTGAATTAGTCTGTGTTTCCAAGACAGTAAGGGAATTAAAATCTCCAAGATGTCACCACAGCTAAATCTTAAATAACATTTTAATGAGTACCTCAGAACAGATGGAAAACTGAGGAGCAAGGACTAATCACAAAGGGATAAGTTCCCAGAAGTGATTCTAGTAACTTTCATTATGACTCACAGACTAAGCATTTTATTTGCTTCTATATATACACACACATATACACCTTTTATTAGTATGATTTCTATTTTTAACCTAAGGAAACAAGACTTAAGTGATTGTGTTGACCATCACTTGTTTCCAACAATAAGTTTTCTAGTTTTTTCATTTTATTTTAGTATAACTTTGTAAAGAATGTTTTCAAGCCCATGCTACAAACAAATCTGTCTTTTACTGGAAAAGCAAGTGGACACTTAAGATAATTACAGATCAAATGTAATATCTTAAAACTTGATTCTAGTCTAGAAGAAAATATATTTCAGGAAGTGATAAAGATAGAGCCACTGACAAAGGTTCGACCATATAGTTCCTTCAAAATATGAAACAGAAAACAGACATTTTGCTTACTTTTGGAGAAAATATATGGAATGCTTCACTTTAAGGAGGAAGTTTATTTTCTATCATAAATAAAACAGTACTGTCTGAATTCCCAAATGAATAAATAAAAGGCTAAGTCAAGTGAATAGAATACAAACTTTTTTTTCTGGAAAAGAGACTACCCCAGCAATCTGCAGCATATATGATGCTATAAAAGTCAATGCAAACACATTTTATTCAGGTCGGTTCTTTTGAATCAAACCAGAATTGTTTAACAGAATTTACACAAAACACCTCATACAAAGACTGGCACTTCAAGAAGAGAAAAACTGAAATATGATCAACTGCACTGAGTTTCTGAAGGCCACCAGGATGGAAGGTCAAACTTCCTATGCCTTCAAACTATTATTACTAAGGTCAATGACTACCACAGAATATCTGCTTTTTACTTAGACCACACCTTTGATTTTTTGAAATATAGGACTGTCTACAAAACATTGAACAAAAGAAAAACTGCCTTGGAAGAAAAAAGTGCAAATGATATTTATTAGGTGACAGCTACAATATAAACACAACTGAGAAACAGAACACTGTGACAAAAACTGTCTAAACCAGAAAATTGTTAACTTGAGTTAAGCTACAGATGTTAAAAGACGGCTCCCTCTACCGTCAAAAAATGCTTTTTCAGGAAGAATTTGCCAGTGGGTGTAGACTGCACCATGGCAACAAAAGAGCAGTAATTCTTTAAGAAATATCAAGGGAATTCTGCAAAGGAGCCTGCTTTAGAACATCTGTTGTGTTGGACAGAACAGCAGTTCCTACAATATATTCTTCATTCAGCACACAGTTGACCAAATATTAATCTAGCTAAAAATTGCTTGCACATCTCAATCTAATGAATCAATAGCAACAGTGAAAGTGTACCTAAAGTGCTTGCATTTACAGAAAATTATAGAAGCCACCAGACTACAGACATCAGTCCTGAGGATATACTGCACATCTTTTAAGTTATGCTTACACAGGTGGATGTAGCTAAGAATGAATGAGCTTGTCAGTGGTCTGAGAAGGCTGGATATAAATCAGGGGTATCTGTGAAATTACTAGATGCACTAACATAGTATTGCCCCTAAAGCAAGTATATCCCATGTTTCAGCTGTGTCTGTTAGCTTACGACACTAACTAGAATGTTGTATTATTTTTGGTATCTGACATGAAAGCTTAAGACAGTTTATATCCAGACAACTCATTTGCTTCTGGCCATATTTGTCTTCATGCATATCTGCATTTGCATAGTTCTGAAGCTCACATATTCATGACTAAGCTGTAACATTTCTAAGACTTTTCAGAGAAGTGCTTTGTTTTAGTCTGTACAGCAGAAAAAGCCACCACAATGATTTTTGTATGAATGCAATACATTTCTTGTCACTCAACCTTTTACAGTAAAGTATGCTAATTTATGCTAATTGTCAGGCTTAGGGGCGGCTGACTTCAACATTCAGAATATTTTTTCAGCTGAAACACTTCATGGACAGAATAAACACAAGCTATTTCAGATGAGATAATCAGACCTACTTAAGAAAAGGAATTCTGAATTATTTGTTTTCCCATTCATTCTACTTCACAAATACCTTCTACTCCCATTTCAAGAACTGCCTGCATTAAGCTCTAAAACAATCTGTGTGACAGGTTTAATAAACATGTCTTTTTTCCCAAAAGCTCAAGTATTCTTTTTCATTCTGGCTCAAATTCACTATTTAAACCTTAACAAATAAATTTAAGTTTTACTTCCATCTAGAAGAGGGTCTTACATACACTGACTCATGAAAACTGGCATTTTAATAGGTACATTTAAATGGAAAATGCATTTTTAAGCTTATGCTGTAAATTAAATCTTTGTATTTATAATCTAAATAACAAAAATATTCCCATATATTTTGAGCTTCCCTAAATTACAAATATTGGTACAAAACCATGTCTAGACTTCCCATAATAAACACATTTATATGCCATATTATGCCTGTTTCTTATACAGCATTTTATACCTGTTTA
Source organism: Excalfactoria chinensis (assembly GCF_039878825.1). NCBI lineage: Eukaryota > Metazoa > Chordata > Aves > Galliformes > Phasianidae > Excalfactoria > Excalfactoria chinensis. The sequence continues at coordinate 108,923,196 of NC_092825.1, read as the reverse complement.
AAAACAACTGAGGAACCAGTGAAATCTACTGAGAAGTTACCTTGATGGTGTGATATTGCAGGTGGAAAACGTGGTACATCTGTAGCATTGATTAGATTTTAAGTCAACAGCCAAGCACTTCTATAAGGTGAGCAGGTATGGAATTTACTGCTGTCTGAAAGGATCAAATAGTATAAGCTGCTTCATTTTTATCCTCTTTTGAAACCTACATAAACCATCTGAATCGCTGTGAAAGCAAGCAAAAAAAAAATCCTACTTCACATATAACTAAGGTGTGGTGGCTATTTTCAGGTTTGCATTTGAAAGGAAATCTCTGAGAATGAAATAATCTGTCCTGGTTTTACCTCTCATCTTGAATCCAGAATCAAGGGTAAGCCTAACAATAAGACTTACAACCTCAAGAGAAATACAATGAGCATATATTCTTAGATAAGGCAGCCTCCAATATTTCTGTATTTCTCTCAATATGCCACTGCCTTCAAGAAGCTGCAGTCCTCCATGTACTGAAATAAAACCACTTAGCACTCATGCTTGTTGTTCATCTTGTCAGAGGTAAGGAAGGAACAAATAAATGCTGACTGGGCTTGGTGAAAAATAAATCTATAGCTTTTTTTTTTTTTTTTTTTCTCCTTCCGTGTAAATGGGTACTCAGATGGGGATTGAGGCCTAAAATGTAGTTTTATAATTGCATTTTAGTGAGAAAACCATGCAAAATCAGCACAGGGTGAATGAGAATTGATCCTTTGATAGTAAGAGCGTGAGGCCATGCAAGGTACCTTCAGAAATTTAGATAGTTCTAGAAAGCTATTTTCAAAAGCAAGGGGATTTTCTTAACATATCAAACTTACATGGCTTTATGCTCATCAGTAGTGTGCAGATATTATTCTAAGATTTTACTACATACACTAAAAAGAGAGTCAGATAGTGAATAGGTCCTCTGGTCTTACTTCAGGTTTCTTAGTATCCTATCCATACATTTTCAACTAAAAGAGCACAAATGTTGGATTGGATTCAGATATCATAGATGAACAAGTTCAAGGTTTGTCAGTGGTTGGTTCTCTATGTATACAGAACACATGCAGGTTACCTTATATTGGAAAAAAATTCTCTGTGCATCTTTTTTCTATCTTATTCCAAGCATCAGGTTATCATTCCACTCAACAGCATTTATCAGTAATTTTAACACATGCTATGTGTTAGAAATCTGACTACAAAATAGTTTAGTTTTTTTTCCTGCAAATTAATAGAATCTTATGCCTAATGCATGGTTTTTCATTAGGTCTCATTGAATCACTATAAATATCAACAACTAATTAGCAAGGCGACCCACAAATAGTTGCTAATTGCACTGTCATAAAAAAAAATAAAAGAACCATTAACTGTTAAGACTAAGATTTAACTAATCCTTTATGGCTTAGTTTTCATACTATAATAATAATTGTTAGCTGTCTGACACTTTCATAATGTCATCACCCTGCTTTGCACCACTATTACAGGGATCTTCTCCTGGTCAGAGCAGAGCAACTTGCTCCAAGTGTCCCTGTTTGAGCAGAGGAGCTGGAGCAGATGACCTCCAGAGGCCCCTTCCAACCTCAGCCGTTCTGTGATCAGTATTCCAAAGCTACTAAAACTACCTATTTTTGAGATAACAAAGATTATTTGCCTCTTCTCATCTTTTCAGAATTGTAAAGATATCTGGTATCAACTTTCCTACACTCTCAGAACATTTAACTTTAATTAGATTTTGTATTAATTAGATGAGCATTTGTCTAGGCTTGAATGCATGCCTTGGAAAATATTTCTTAAATATGACACAAAAAAGAAAAATTAGTTTTCTGCACACTAATAAAAGAGATCTTTTAGGACCACAAGAAGTAAAATAACCTAAAAATATTTAAAGTCTCCAGTAACTGTAAAATCATTTCACTTTTATTTTAAAAACTTTCAAGAATTTCTCCCTCTTTTCCCCCCCTTTTTCCTTGAACTCAAGTTTAGATATTCTTTAATCACAAATGCACAGCCATAGAATAATGTAAAAATTTCCTGAAAATTTTCAGGAACTTGATTGATCTAATGTTGTTAGAAAGAAATACTTCTAAAGATAATGTGCTGTTGTCCAGAGAAACAAGACTGTGGCACAAACATCCTGAAAACACAATGCCATGACAAGAGAAATCAGTTCTTCCACAAGTTGACAAAATATTATGTAGACAATCATTTAAAAATCTGCTTTCTAATATAGATTTCACAGAATCGTAGAAGGGCCCGGGTTGAAAAAGGACCTCAAAGATCACCTAGTTTCAACCCCCCTGCTGTTGGCAAGGTTGCCATCTACTAGACCAAGCTGCCCAGAGCCGCATTCAGCCTGTTTTATAAATTTTAACTATTGTGTGATGCTATCTCCAGGAACCTGGTGTTGCTTCTTAAATATTCATAATTAATTCAAAAACACACTGACTAATGGTGTTGGGGAAAAAACGGAAGATTGTAGTTAAATTCTGATGCAGGGATAAGAAACCCATAGCATCTGAATGGCTAATCTTGTTGTAAAGTAGATTTTTGTCCAAGAACTAATATGTCAACTGTATGGTGATAATTCAACAACTGAAAAAGACAACATTGAAATTTAGTGTCATAAAGGAACAGGTTGAAGTTACAAATGAAAACAGCTAGGGTCATAATAGACAAATCACGGCACTACTGCTGTGCACTCAAAAAACTAAGACCAAAGAAACAAATTAACACATTCCAGTTGGTATCATCACATTCATCTGTCACAAGCACAACTACTTATGTTCTGAAATTAATTTGTACAGAGAAAAATCCAATCCACTCACCTCCTGTTTTTTAAAAAAAAAAAAAAAAAGAAAAGAAAAAACAACAACCACCAACAAAAACACATGATAGATCTAGGCCTTAGTCAAAACATTATCCTGTTGAAAACTTAAGTTCTGATGAATTTGTACTTTTTCTTTGAAGTATTTCCTGTTAACTTACAGAAAGTACAGTATGAACACTTATTCAACTACAGGTAATACAGAATGGCACACTCACTGTGTGAAATAACAAGGTTTTCAAAGACTGTCAAAGAACTGGATTTGTGAGCATAAACACTCAAATAGATTTTACAGTGTTGTTTTTTCTTGTTTGTTTGTTTTTAAATTGGAGCATGCTCTGCTGTAAAGAAAACTGAAAATATAATTTAATTTCTTATAAGGTGCACACTATAAAGCTAGGAACGAAATAGCTAGATGTAAATTGGGACATGTGTGAAGTACATTTTACACAAAAGAAAGATTTCCAGAATACACTACCAAAGTGTTCAGTTTAGTTTCAAATATTTCAGTGCTATCTACAATTACTGATTACTGATCAAAACGCTGAAAGAATAATATCTGAACATAAAGACAGAAGCATATTTCCTTATATGAAATTCCTGTGAGTTTTTTGGAGAAGGTAAATAAAACGAATGCAAATAACATAAGCAATCATTCCACCCCTATTTTTCTGTGCCAAATAAGTAGTCTGTGGCTTAATATGAACTCCTAAGGCTTTTACTAACATGCAAGATTGCAATCTACAAAGCTTCCTTTCCATTCCACTACATCTCAAATGACACCTCATTTAGATTTTCCACTTTTCCACAAAATAATGACCACAAGTTCCTCAGAATTGGCCTTAGACATTTTGCAGATGTTTCTACAGAACACCTGTGATTTCCAGGTAGTTCATAAACACCTAGAAAATCCATTTTCAGTTCTCCTTATGCCTCATATGCAATTTTTTTCCAAAAGGAAAACAGCTGTATAGTGATATTTTTACCACTGATGGACCTATTCATCATTGCTATCAAGTGAGATATTTAGATATTAGATTATAAAAACAAGAAAGTAGATATTTCTTTCCTTAAATGATAAAGCAGTGCTAACACAACAGTCTAAGTAACTGAATTTCTCCTTGTTGGTTTGATGCCAGGATGCGGCCAATGCTAGCCTCTATTGATGCAAACTTTGGGAATAAACATATTCCTTTCTGTGTTTCATCAAGAGCAGACATTTCAGCTCCAGTAATGACTTTTAGAGCAACAACAACTATTCATAAAACACAAACTTAAAGCAGGCATTCGACATGTGTTTTTTTGTTTTTTCCATTTCTATGAGATTTAGAGGAAGTTATCTTCTAGTATCTGAAAGTGTTCTATGTTACAGCAATTAGAGCAATAACTGACGTGGAAATTACTTGAATGACTTCAATTTTATTACAGCTCTTTGATTTCCTAATGCCAATATTCATAAGTGAATATTCATAAATGTCTGAAAGAGTCTAGGAAAAAAAACATTACACCACTATTAACAAATACAAATAGTAACAAATTTACTACTAGCGGTGGTAATTTTTTTCCTGGACCATTTCAAACTTGGAATGTGCATTTCTCTTACATATGCTCCATGAAAGCAAGAGAGAGCTCCAATAAAACTTCCAAAACTGTCCTAAAAGATCACCATCAGTAATGCATCTCAAAAAACACAATTTCATCCATGTCTCAATGGAAGATTTACACTGATAGTTTAAACCCTTACAGACACAAAATGCTAGAAGCAAAATGCTGAAGGCAGTATTGTCTTCCTTTATCTCCTCCCAAGCATTCATGCACAGTCTAAATGCACCTCACAGATCTGCAGAAGCTACAGGGACCATCTCAGAGTTCAAACAAAACCAAGTAAATGGTGACACAGTATTACTGACACTACAAACAAAAGCTTTAAGAGAAGAAAGGTGTGTGATTCTGGGCAACATCCAAGTTTATAATCACCTTGAGTTGGTGCCAATCATCCTAAAAGAGGATGACGCCCACAGGCAAACTCAGGCTGGTGAGAAAAATGACACTTTATACTTCTCTAGAGCCTTTATCTGATGGCTTAAAAATACCTGGCAAACACTCAATTCACCTCAGAATATTTTCTGCTGCTGGCTTAATAGCACTGTCGTCTAAACAAAGGACAACTGCTAGCATTGGAATAGCTCTGTCATCAAAACAAAGGACAACTGCTAGCATCGGTGGACCAAGCTTTCTGCCAACAGTACTTCTTCAGTGGAAGAAAATGCATATGGGAAGATCTTAAAATTTCTCAGAGGTTGGTCTCTGAAGTACTGAGACCAGTATCTATGGCTTTAGCCAAAGCCACCACTGGAGAAAGCACAACACTAAGCACCCTGCTTTTGCTATCTGTGTGAGCAGCTCAGCTCCGGACTGACTTGTTCAGAATTTTTGTATGCGGCATCATGCTGAACAGAAGATTATTTCTTACCACACTAGAACCAGGCTTATTATTTAAAAAGTGATATTCATTTCAGAATCTCAAAATTTTGAGACAAAACAGAGGTGACATGAAGATTACTGAATCATATTTTGGCCACGATTTTCTCTTTTCTCTCTTTTTAAACTTTACTCCCTCTCTCCATCAACATAAATCAAAGCCACTGACTGGCTGACAGCTGAAAGATCATGCCCCTACAGATTTGCAGTGACAGCTATAGACTAATATGTATGTCCTTTGTTTAAAAATGTTACCAAGGTTTGGACTGTCGGACATGATCAGCACAGTCTTAGTCCACAGGAAGCATTTTTCTTTCTTCTGGTTGTCGCTTACAGGTTTGGATTTGTATCCCTTCCTACTATACAGCGCAAAAATTATCAATACGGTAATTAGAGTTGATACTCTACTACATTTCAAGATGCTCTCTTCTGGAGTAGCATATCAAATCAATTTTTTAATAGCAAGTTACCTGAAGGTACGTCTGAAGTGTCAACCTTGTGAAATTTCTTCATATACAAGCATTTTCAATATCAGATTAATAGTTTACACTCTCAGAATTATCAAGGACTTTTCTGAGGTAATTCAATAAACATTCGAAACAGTGATTATTTAAGCTAAACTTATTTGTTAACTATTAAGCAACATACTAAGAGAAATAAAGTAGTAAGCACCACATGTAGGAGATCAGAGTTTTATTTATTATCTGTTTAACACCCTTCTATTTTTCTTCTTCATTGCCTTGCCTTACATTAAAATGATTAACATACAAGGAGACAAAAAAAGTGACATTTAGACCTGCTACCAATATTACCTGTGCTCCTTAGACATACAGTTAGAATTGCTCTTAGAATTAGTAAGTGCCTTACCATTGCAAGGGATTTTACTCACATCCATCACAGGTTAAGATTTCTATGTCAACAGTACTTAGTATCAGATAGTTATTTTTTTATACCTATACTATCTCAGATAAAGGTACAGTATTTGTAGTGACACAAACACACATGCAGTACCATCCCTGGTTTTGGACCAATACAAATGACTGTTGGTCAACAAATTTTCAATTTTACAAAAGTACTTAAATTATAATTTCCTATAAATCTTCTATGCTTAGTTAGAAAACTAGCACAGTTTGCAACTTTAAGAGACACTCCTGCAAAAGGAAGAATATCACCAACAGTAAACCAAAATATCATCAGATGCCATCAGAAGTAAGGACTTTTAAAATTCACTTACGCTTGTCGGTCCCGGTACAGCTTGTTAACTTTCTCCCATTGGGAATTCAGCTGAGTCAGCTTGTCTTGTATTTTTGTGGTTTCCCTTGGTGTAGCACTTTGCAAATACGGCGTCTTCTTGCTTTGAATAATGTCCATGTGACTCTGGAGTCTCCCCAGGCAATCTTTAATGTTCTGTAACACCATGATTTTTAAAAGAAAAACAAGGTATCAGCTGTAAAAAGTATTGTTCATAAGCAAAAGACAAACAGGAAAAATATATGTTAAACAACAGCTCAGACAGTGATATTTTTTTCCAATACAGCCAGGTAATAATGACTGAACACCCACTCTTTCTTTGAAAATGTAATTAACTACAGATAAGAAAGGAAATGGCTGGAGGGGAAGCAAAGGTCTGTCGATTCAGTCCCTCATTAATCCCCCTGTGCCAACATTACAACAGTTTTAACCACATTTCTTCTTAAAGAAAACAGAACGAAGTCCCATCTTGCAGGCTCTTGTTTGAGAAAGTTCTTTAGCTATTTGACATTTAGGCTCCTCTCTTATACTTGCTTCAGCACACATGAGTTACAGAATAGGAAAATAACTTATCGGATATCAGTCATTTTGCCTTTTTTGGAACATTCACAACTCAGTATTTGTTTTTCTTCACTTAGCCCTTTACACCTAGCAATGCTCAGTTCTTTGCACTTTAGAGAAACACAAAATGGGTAAAGATACTGTTAACTAAGTGCACAATGCAGTCTGTCAAAAAACAAACAAAAAACCCACAAGAAAAAATAATTTTTTGAGGGCCTTGAATTCTTTAGAATGTGTGAAGACATTTAAATAATTGCTCTCAGTCAATAGCAATCAATTATGCAACTACTAGTCCATTCAGTCCCACAACTGAATTATGCAGATTCTCTTATTTTCCTCTATAAAGCAATATGTGAATATCTTGTGTATTTCTATTTTGAGGTTGTTATATTAAAACCTTCAGAATCATTTGAATGACCGTATTTGTTGGAAAACCCAATGTTGAGCAAAAAATATCATCATAAACTTTCTCCCTGTAAACCCATATTTACAAACCAATTAAGCAACATTTCAGTCTACCATGCAAATGGGCAGAGTTTATTCTGATATTCTTCTTTACCAGAAAGAAGACAAAAATTTATTTTGGATCAATTGAAAAACATGAGGTACATAAGCTTGCCTTTCAGGCTCACAGTATGAATACTAAAACCAGAGAAATAAGTACTGATTTGAGAGGAAAAACATACCTTAAATACAACTAACTTGTTCAGCTTATATATATATATATATAATTTTTACAGTACAGCAGTCCTTATAACAGAGGGTATATATGCTTGACTTGATGTTCTTTTGCTCACCTATTCCGAAGAACAAGTAACCCACTTATATAACAACACAGTACAAAAGAGATGAAATAGAGGTTTGATCCGACAAGCTCTTGCCGATTGGGACAATCTGAACTATACAAGCTGAAGTCCAGAGCACATTATTGTTATGGAGGAAACAATGGCCAACTTTGTAATAGGCTGATATATTTCTGTTTTTAATGTTCATAAAGCTAAAACCTTATAAAATACTTTCAAAAGGTTCTTATATCTCCTATCATAAAGATCACAAATTTAAGTGTCATTTAAATTTCTGGCACAAGAATTAAGTAATGGACCAAGAAATCTATTTCATTGTTCATACATACTTTAGCATTTACATACACATGCTCACATATATATACACACCTGTATATATACACAAATTTATATATATATATATTTACTTATTTATATGTTTAGGATGTGCATAAGTAGATTTATGTGATAAGTTTAATATGTAAATAAAAAAGTAAAAATTTGGGGAAAACAAGTCTAAGATCCCATATATGGAAGATATGCTAAAGTTTTGGAATATCAGTATTTACATATCCTGACTTTTCACTTCCCTCTACTCCACAGCTCAGAAACCATAAATTGGAGCAAAAACAGCCTGTGGAGAAAACCAAAGTTCTGTAACTGTACTGTATATGTATAACATGGTCAATACTGGGAATCCATGGGAGACCTTAGCAAGCTGTGAGGTGCTAAGCTTCATTAAAGATGATGAAAACAATGATTTGGTAGAGGAGATCTTAAAATTAGGCATTGATTCACTGTGATGGTACAAAGCATAAACAGCACAAAAATGGAAGCATGCAAAATTTCATCTCTGTAGGAAATTATGCTTAATAACATTATATCTAGCAATATTTTTTGGTTAAACTCAAAGCAATGCCATGTCGGTTTCCCTTTTTTTTTTTTTAATTTTCACAACCCATATTTCATAGAATAGAATAAATCCATTTATTGAAATTTATACAAACGAAACAGCATTTATATACTTCAGAAGTGATATGAGGAAAATCTCAAACTGTTCAGAAAGAGTCACCTACGGAAAGGCATGTAATTTCTGAGTTTGGATTTTCTTTGCTTTTGTTTAGAGCAGAGCTGTTACAGATAATACAGATACAGCTGACCTTCTATAAAAGAAATCTACAACCAAATGACATAAGATTGAAGAAATGAGATCATGTATATTTGTGTCTGCACACACATAAGTATTTCAGACATATACTCCATCTATCATTCATATTCAAGAGAATAGCTCCAAGCAGTTAGCCATCAAAAATGCCTTGGGAGACTTTGTAACATGGTTAACAGAATTGCACAAGGCTTTAATTTTTAAGAAAGAAGGATTATACAGAAAAATCATTAACAACTGAAATTACAGTAGCCTTTGGGGAATGATCCATCTCATTGCTCTCAAAAACAGAAATCTGAGCGATAGGGACTTGAAATCCAATTCATTTTCACAACTCAGAATTTGCCTTTATCTGACATAAAGATTAAGTCACATAAAGATTATACTTGCAGATCTCACAAATAATAGATTTCTTTCTACTTCATTATATTTCTGTACTATCATCAAACCCATTAACAGAACAGCTGTTAGTAATCAAGAATAACTGAAAAACAAACAAACAAACAAAAACACCACTCCAGGAATTACTTTTAATTTTAAAATCTCTATACACTACAATTTACAATAACTAATATGAGTATTATTGCTTTAATAAACTATATTTAGAGAAGATGATTATGGAGATATTCTGGATGTCATGATCACTGAAGCATAATGCTTAGAAGTAAATACTCTGTAAACCCCAAATAGGCCACTTGAGAAATCTCTGCACAAAAAGAAGTTCTCACTCAGTAGATGAAGGGTAATAACTATCACAAAGAGGCAAAAGGATAGAAATATATTTATAGATAGACAGATACTTCCATGCTGATATTTAAGGAAGTAGAGCAACAAACAACCCAATTTTTAAGTCTAAGTAAAGATCACTGGAAATAAACAAGAGAATGAACCAGAACAAGAACTATTAGAATGATTAAGCAAGGAGTTGCATACATAAGAAAACTCTTCCTCAAAGAACCAGATGGCTTTCCATATTAAAACTATTATATAATTGAAAAATATTATAAATAAATGTAGAATCATATTTTACAGCGTTCCACTAAAATTAAGAAGATTTAAAGAAAGCCCAGAAAACCCACACAAACAAAAACAACAACCCAACAGCCTGATTAACATGGGCTTTGCTGCAAACTTGCAGCATTAACTATGTAGAGTAAGTAGCTGCAGAAAATAAGAGTTTTAACATCACAGTTCATGTAATTTTCTCAATGAGTAGGCCATGACTACGCTGAGACTGTAACAGCAATTCTTAGCACAGAAGGTTATTAAACACTTTCTCACATACAGCTATAACTGAAAATACAATGACCTAAAATCCTAATAAGTATTTTCATGGTATCTTCGTGTTAGGCACTCACTTCTGCTATGTTTTCATAAGCAGAAATATGTTTTAACTCTCAAGTTGGTAAGCACACATATCATACTAATTAATCTGGAGCTTCAACAAGACACGTAGCTTACATGAGATCACCACCACAGAGGGAACCTCTTAAGCAATAGCAGCAACATAACTTGATTTACTTAAAAAAAACAAACAAGCAAGCAAGCAAAAAACAAAAACAAAAACAAAAACAAAACAAAACAAAAAAAAAAACAAAAAAAAAAACAAACCAAAACTTCAATGATGCAAAGTTAAACATTTATTTAACTTTCAGGAAGCATTTGGAAAATTCTGGTACCAGAAAGGATGGCTAAACACTCTAAACTGAAAGGATATGAAAGTATCCTTGTACTTAATCACAGAATGAGAGCCACTGAATGTAATTGCAATAAAAGCTACACAGGAAACTCAGAGATTATGAACGCAGGACCAGGATGAAATTCCAGAAAACTGCTGTAACATGATGGAAAGCAGAGCAATGACAACAGACCAGCAAGGCCCAAGGCTGCAGCAAGTGAGAACTTGCTCAAATCCAACCAATGTGGGTGCAGAAACAAAGGAAAGAAACTGCTCACCTTTAGAAGGCCTAAGGTACACAGGGATCTCCTTACAGATACCCTTGCCTCCACTGCCAACCCTTAAGTGGGGTCTCTGAAGTGGTGGATCCTGGTTTCACTCTTTCCCATCACTCAGGTGCACTGCATGCACCTGAGTGACCCTGGGTTGGCCCTGCCTTCCCACCAGGTGCTTCATCACTGCTTCAGGCCCTGACTTAACATATCTGCTACAGTCCTATTGTGGAAACAATAAATTTTTCTCCCAAATTGAAATGAAACAAGTCACCATCAATAGGAGGAAAAAGTACCATAATGTTTTTGCTAGTAACAAAAATCTGCTCTTTTGAGAGCATCTCATTAAGCTCAGTTTATTAATCCTTCAATCTATGAACTGTGATTTCCCATATGACCAGGTGGAGCTCCATCTTTGACAAAACTGTAATATTCAAACTGTTTTTTAAATAGTGTAAATACAGTGCTGAAAAAGTATGTATTATGTATTAGGACATGCATTACAGAACTTTTAATAGGGTAATAAAAATACTGCAATCCCTGATTTTATGAGATAGAAGGACCTGGTTTCTCCATTCCTAACACTTACTCAGACTTTCAGTGAATGTTCCTAGAAGCTGGTTTCAGTGGACTTAGTAAATGTGAAAAAATAAAGAAATAAAATCATTACAATTTAGTAAATATTAGCAGTAATATGATTTTGAATACACATATTCATATTTTGTTATTTTACATCCCTTTGATATAAAAAGTGACTGCTAGAACTATCTCTACAATTAATAAAAATATTTTTTTCATTTGTGTTGGGTATTTATCATATTGGATCACAGCATTAACTAGATTGATTTCAAGCATTCAGATTTAAGTCCAAATATACGCATTTACTTTGGAGAAGAATGCTCAAAGCAGTTAACACTGAAAGATTCTTATAAATCTTATTCTTATAAACTTATTTTTCCTTCTAAGGATTAATTGAAATGGATCATTTATGAATGGGAGTGAAAAAAAAAAAAAAAAAAAAAAAAAAAAAAAAAAAAAAAAAAAAAACTTACAAACTCAGTTTTAAAACACAGAGCTGTTCACGACAGCTTTGTAATTTGATTCATGCAAATCCGCCAGGGATAAAAATCAACCACAATTTAATTTCAAACCTTTCCCAACCAGCTGCTGAACAATTTATGCACTACTTTTCTATTTTTACTGCAGGATAATGACAATGATGAATGCTTTTACTTCAAAATAAATATTCATTAAGCAGGCTCAAATCAAAACTATACCCTTCCAAAAGCCCACAGATGTGTAAGATCCATTTACCTCTTTTGAGAGATTTATTTGGATGATGGAAATGTGCCTACAAATGCATCTCGTAACAATTTAATAGCTCAGTTAAATTAAACCTATGGCAATGCTTACTTCTATAACCTCAGTAATCAATATTATTAAAGTCGGTGTCAACTCTAATAGCAGCAAACGTACGTGGGTGAAGAACAGATTAGCTATGGATATAAATCAGACAAAGATGGTCCAAAGATCAATAGGAAGTCAACTGCCAGTAAACTACTTGATCTAGGTCACTGTATTTCCAGCCCATCTAGTAATGAGCATAACGAATTTACAGACACGGACAAAATGTTAGTTCATTAGCTGTGATTTACATGGTCTACGCCTGTTTTTTTTCTGTGTATGCGTCATTCTGACAAGAGTGGCTGTTTAGAATGAAGAATGACAATAACATTGGCACATTCTGTGATCTAGAAATTAACAGTACAGTCAATACTCAGAACCCCTTTAACTTACTAATAATACACCACAAGATGAAAAAGGAGCAATCTGCTGTTCCTTCACACAGACCTATTGTCAATTATCCTCTTGAATAAACATATATATACACACAAACACACAGATGCTGTGTGTATATATACAAAGGTATCTATGCAAGAACTATAAATGCACTCCTTGAGGGCACTTCAGATCTCCTTGCCAGATCCCCTATTTCAATTATTCCACAAAGCTTATTTCATCCGTATAACTGTGGACAAATTCTGGTTTCTTTGAGCTAAAGTTTCTTTTGGTTAAAGACTTTCCTTCCCTGAATGATCACAGAAATAATGGAAATGTAGTCTTCATGCATTGATGACAATTTGAAATTGCTGTATTATATACAGCAGTTAAGCATGATTTTTTATGAGTTTACTCACAAACACTATTCTGCAGAAGCAGGTAACTCATTCACCTACTTAGCCTTACAACTTGTTCTCTTATTAAATCATTCCGTATTGAAAAAATCCTCCAATTTCAAGGGATTTCACTTTTATAAGCAATGAAGAAACTGGACCATAATATTTAAAGTAAGTTACATCAACAGTTCTGAATTAGACTTCTTCTAACTGTATTAGCTAGATATTGGACAGACTGTATAGTTAACTACAACTGTTACAAATCCATGTGAAACAGATAAAAACAAATGAAACCATCAGTGCCCTTCCATTTCATAGCATAGCATAGTCTTCATATCTAAACATCTATATATGCATATATATATATATATATGGGGGTTGGAACTTCATGATCCTTGAGATCCCTTCCAACCCAGGTCATTCTGTAATTCTGTGATATATGCAGTAATCACAGAGATATTGAGTACAATGAGTGACAGGGAGCACAGACAGCCAATAAAAAGCAGATCTAAAATCATAGAAGCGTAGTATTATAAAGAAAACTTTCCATCTTACCTCGAGACATTCTTCTTGTTTCAAGAGATCCTCACAGTCCTTAGCTTTCAAAACAGGAGAATTAAGGCGTTCTTCTACTTCAGACAAGGCTTGCAGAAGCTGAAGGATCTCTGCCAGGTATGTAGAAGGCACATAAGTGGTTTCCGCAGTCATACTTTCAGTCATCACAAAAGTTGTATCTTCATGAACTGTTTGCTAGTATAGATATACAACAGAATGTTTCCTTTAGTTTCTCACCTCTACACAAATGTACAATTTATTGCAAATTCCAGCTCAAGTCCTAGAACCAATTAAAAATAATTTGCAAGGCCAGAAGCAGGAAATATTTGTGTTATTTTACAAATATCACTCACAGTCCACTAATTTGTCTGAAACAGCAGGCAGTAAAATTGACCCATGGGGAAGTATACAAACTTTTCTTCTCCTTTTCCAACAAAATGTAGATAGAAAATGCAAAAGTGCTTTGAGGTTATGATATTACTGGGATTTTAGTGGTAACAATTTTATTTTAAACTGTTATATCTCTAAGAATGTGTCCTTCTTTATAGAAATTCCATGCATGCAAAGTGCAAAATACTGCCATTTCAAGGTGTCAAATAAAATAATGACTTCCCTTATAGATACGGTTTCTTAGGTTACATGCAACATAAAACAACTGGGTCGGTCAACTCAGTATTTACAGTAACATACTAAAATATCTCTTTTCAACCTCAAACATATAATCTGGAATTTCATTATTTGAATTGTCTTTAATGGACAAAATTCACAAAGGAACTCCCAGCAATACATTTCTTTAGAAATATACATATATGTTTTTGTTTTTTTTTTTACAGAGTCTTGATGGTCATTTGGACAAATCTGAACTAAACTAAACACGCTATTCCAAAAGCACATGCATACACCAAGTGTTAAGGGAGCCCTGAGTATACTGTGTCAAAGAAAACAGAGTGTTGATCTACAGGTTTTGGAAAGATATTGAAAGATATTAAAAGATTTTGGAAAGATAAAGATATATTGGCACATATAAATTCTCTATATTTCTAATTTGATGTCTTTATAGACCATAAATACATAAATAAATACACAGTAATACCAAAAGGTGTGCTTGGGGCTTCATTTAACTAAACTCCAAATAGATGTTCACCTGTATGTCATTATATATATATATGTATATAAAGTCTTATTTGATAAGCATAGATTACTATTTATTTTATCACAACACATAGGATTTCTAATGTGGCAGCACAAATTCACCAATCTTGGTGCCTTCTCAAAAATACAAACTTTACTAATTGGAGACCTCAAAGAAATGATACAAACAATTGTTGGTATATTCAAATATCACATCACTTAGATGCTGCAGTCATAATAGAGATAATCATGGATTTTGGAGCACTATCTGTGAAAGACAATACATCTGTGGTTCTGGAGAGAACAGCATCATTAGTAAAAGAAAACAAAACCAAACACTATTTCCCACACACTACCTCAGCAAGGTGTCCCACTTTAATTGATCTATTTTCCATATCCATCTTTTCATGATTCTCCCCTCTGTAACTAGTCTTAGAAATCTGATTCTTCAATTTCCTTCAAAAAGTCTTAAAATATGCATACACACATTTGAGTAGATGTATGCATATTACAAATAAAATCCATGAAGTTATCTCTAGATTTGTATTATTCTGCTGCATTTGCTATGCAAATTTAATTGCTCTGCATATACTTTTTTAACAAGAAGACTATCTCAGGACATCTGCTAACACTGAAAACTCTTTGCCATCATTTCACTACTACAATTTTTATTATATAAAATAAATTGTTAAAAAAATTGTTTCCTTTCCTCCCTCTCCCCCCATGTTTCATGAATCATGCCCTGCAAAAAAAAAAAAAAACAAACAAAAACAGTTTACCCCAGTTCACCCAAAGTAAAAAGCTGTCCACTTTGATTAGATAATGGGAGATCCTCAATAAGCCACTGAGCCATGCAGTAATATATTTCTGTTCCTCAAGACTGTGCTGAGACACTTCTACATACAATGAAGAACTACTTCATGACAAAACAACAGCTTTTCCTTATTTAAGAGAGAAGACAGGGGTGCAAGGCTACTCACTCAAAATAAGGTTACAGGAACCCATTAAATGACACACGTAAGATAATTAAATTCTGACATTTTATTATTCTGCTTTTCTAATCTGAATTTAGTCTAACAACTATGTATACAAACAGTATACACACAACAACCGTTCACATAAAATCTGTGCCTTCTTGCTCTAAAAGAAGATTCCTGAAACTGGACAAAAATCAAATAGAAATGTGATGTGTGATCACTTTACAGATCATTTTGTCTAATTACAGTAATGCCAAAATATCCATCCATTTCCTACAAGTGAGTGATGGAACAGTACTCTTCCAGGAAAAATTTACTAGCATTTGAAGGCAGGGCTGAACTTTATATGATCTATATGGTTTACTCATCCCTCAAAGTATGTGTAATATTTAACTCCCATCCATGCTTTTGAGATGCATACAGCCACAATTTCATAATCCCCATTACAGGAAACTTAGCACTGTTATTTCTCCCAGCTGGACAATCACTGCTATAGTTCTATAGGAAGGATGACTCAGGAGATTTCTAGTTTAAGTGAGCCATTGTTAAACTGTAAGTCACTACACCCAGATAAATACATAGATGAAACAGAATGTGAAAGAAGTCCACCAGAACCTGCCCTCATATTTGGCAATATTATTTC
Organism: Excalfactoria chinensis; assembly: GCF_039878825.1. Classification (NCBI taxonomy): domain Eukaryota; kingdom Metazoa; phylum Chordata; class Aves; order Galliformes; family Phasianidae; genus Excalfactoria; species Excalfactoria chinensis. The sequence goes on along the minus strand of NC_092825.1, from coordinate 108,906,687 downwards.
ATACTTTATTCCAAAGAGTAGCAATCCAAATGAATTAGTTGCTGAATAAATGAATGAATCTGAAACACGATGAAACTGTAGAAGTGGTTTTTCAAGACACTGTAGGAATTCCTTTCATTCTGTCTTGCCTTCGTTGATAGTAGGATAACAAAGCCAAAGGCAGAATATGGCACCTTGCACTAGGTACTGGAGAAGAGGCATGCCTCAAATTGATCATTTCAATCAGAAAATAAAGAGATTTTTGTTTTGTTTCTTCCATTGTTTGCTGGAATTGTCACAAAGACACAATGTGCCCTAAATTCTGAGCAAACATCTTTACCAGAAATGAACAGCTGAAACTGAAGAATATAGTAGTATCATAAGAAGAAAATCCAGAAAACAAGTAGATGGTAGCAGCTGCAATCTACAATTACTAGAAATAAAACCAAACCAATAAATATATGTCATTACTGATTAAAAAATGGTTCACCAGAAGCAAAATTGGTGAAAAATTTACAAAAACTAAATGTAAGACAAAATAAGAAAACTGAAGTTTTATATTTTTTTTAAGAATTTCTTTGAATGCACCACTTTGAACAAAGTGGCAAAATAACATTAGATAAGTATTTGAAAATACCTGAATATATATATATATATATATATATATATATATATATATATATATATATATATATATATATATATATATATATAATACAATATATAATACAAAGTAATGATGGGGGAAACAATGATATAAATGACTGTATTCTACCAGTTTCTCTGTAGAATATGTTTTTATTAATATTATTGTTATCAATACAATAAGCAGAATTTTCTTCCCTGTAACTGCACATTTTAAATTAAGAGATAGAATCTGTTCATAAATGTGATTCTACATACGTGGAATAAATAAACCACTAAGTTCTACAAGGTACAACACAAAGATAAGAAATACCTCCACAAATTCCCCCTCACAGAAAAGACCAGTACATGAAACAAATAAATGAATTCAAACCTATAGGAGTAACGTAGTTTTGCCCACATATTTCCCCACAAGATGCACCTGAAATTATTCCCTATCTCTACAACAGTATCATCTATTATTGTCACAGTTAACTAGCCTTGGAGCATGCTGTATTTGTCTGTCTATTCACATATATATCTCACCTATCTCAGTACATTCATTTCCTTTCCTCATTCTGCAAACGGAATGATCCCAATATAACTGCAAGAGTCCACAGCCCCTAAACCCCCACCTATTTTGTGTTGACCTTGACAACTGATATGTTTTCGGTGTCTTGTCACTATAGCCACCAAAACTAATAGCAAGTTGCTGTGGTTTTAAGTTAATAACTTCATACAAACAGCATATGCAGGAGGAGTGCAGCAGCTAACTACTGTACCATGACACTACTCCTGCAGCAATCTGATGAGAAGTTAAAGAAAAGACAATGAAACACATGCTTCCTTCCTGAGGTGAACTAATGCTTGAGAAAATATTATTTACAAGCAGCTATATGATAATATGAGAGTGCAAAAATCTGTCATCTCTGAGCAATAAATGTAGATGCACTAAAAATATGAGGCTAGCCCATAGTTATCACCAATATACGGGAAAAGAATTAAAAATTTAAAAGCCTGATAAAGTGCTGTCAGAGATCAATAACATCACTTTCCAGAACATCTTTATATGTAAAGAAGTTTATATATACACGTTCCTAAGCCAAATGTGAGAGATTATATCAGCTAACGTTCAGAAAGATAAATTCTGTATCTTCACTTGCTATCACATCTTACCTGTGTATTTATTTAAAATGTAGATCAAAATGATGCAAAAAATTGGCATTTGCTACTACAAAATTTGATTTCCCTATTCAATCACAAACAAGTTATTTATCAGTACAAGCGGATACATTTCTTTCAATTACACAGAAACTTTAATCCTCACTACAGGAGTAAAAATGTATAAAATGCTTATGTCATTCCATAAAGGAAAGGTCTTGAATGCACTGAGATGTAGCATTGAGCAACATGGAGATGTATTATGAATATATATATATTTAAGAATCACATTTTTAAGTAAGATTGTAATATTAATGTTCTTATGTGATTTTTCTGTTCATGATTGTTGTCAATAAAGACCTGCACACTGGAAAATATAAAATATGTATTTTGATGACTGTACCTGACTTAGTCAGTGACTTAGACTTAAAATGGATGCTTATGAAACGTATTTCTTCCTTTACTTTAGAATGACATTCCTCAGTGATCTGAACTCAAGAGGAAGGAATTTCAACATAAGAGCAAATCAACTCTTTATTGACACTCAAATACACTGAATTGTGATGGAATTTCATTTTGGAAAAATACTGTGTTTATACCAAAAATAATTCCTTTGGCATCTTCTTCTGTAAAGTACACAATTCAAAGCAAAGCAAAGTCCAGAACTCCAAATACAAACTTTTAGACTGCTAACAGAAATGTCAGCATGATACCATAACTAGGCATCATTTTGCCCCCTCCTCACTTCAATCAGTTAAGAGGTTTATATTCTGGTAGCAAAGAAATTCATTCTTGGACAGAGAGTGCTTTAGGTCTTCACAACACTTTACCAGTGAGACATGCATACTGGCTAAGAAATGCTGCATTTATTGTTTTCATTCTGTGAGTTACAGATTAAAATAAAATTATTAACAATGAAACTATTCTTCACATTAGCAATAACTTGGAAAAAAAGAAAAAGAAAATCAGAGATTTTTACATACTAAGAATAGCAATAAAAATTGCAGGATTTAATTTTGAAAGCCATAAATTAATGTGAACCAGTGAGAACTTACTGTCTTATTGCTGACTTCAGATCTTGAATGAACTGCCGAGATTTTCTCCATAAGAAAAGCTCTGTTCACTGTTCTTTTAGGCTCCAGTTGTGAGACATCTCCCCAAAAGTCTGGTAGTCTTGCTAGTGCCTGATATGCTTAGTATGGCGGACTAGATAAATACATGTAGTTGCTTGGCTAGAAGACTTGGATACATTTTTATGCTACCCCCATTTCTTTTTGTCTTTCTTTTCCTTTTCCTTTTTTTTTTTTTTTTTTTTTTTTTTGAATGCATGATTTTCACATTGTAAGGAAAAGAGAGATAAAATTTATAATAATTAACTTCAAACATTTAACACAAATTATACTGGTGGTATTCATAGTTGTAACTATAGGGGAGGGAGGTATTTCTTTTCTTTTTCTTTTTTTAAAGACCTAAATATATAACTTGAAAATTATGTATAACTTGAAAACTACATCAATACATTCTGATGCTACAGCCAATCCTTATGATTCTGCACCCCCTCAGGCCTTCAGAGCCTACAAGATATAAAATAGCCTGGATGAAGAGGTAAATGTTTTTTGCAACCCCTTTTCCTTGTCCAGTCACTTAACAAGGATTTTATTTTATTCTGATTCAGATAACTGTGTCCAGATCTGGACTCACCTCAGGCTGAGGTACTGCTGCATACTGAACTCAGATGTAGCTTATCTGAAAACTTACTCATTGCTCCTTACTAAAGAGCTTCTATCATGTATACAAAGAAGAGACTCAGGACTAGCACAAACAGTAAATTTTAGCATATTCTGAGCACAGTCCTGATTTTGATTTTTAATCCTGACAACTCCCATTAGTATCCTTTCACTAGGTAAATTAATTTAATGTGTGATGGAACTAGGACAAAAGACTATAATGCATTTTCTTCAGTATGACATAAACCATCTCTTTCAGAATACACAAGAAAATAGAGCATTCTGTATCTCACGTCATATCTGTAATGTTACTAGCCATGAAGAAAGATGAAATTTAATATTACTATGCCCTAATTGATTAATTTGAACTATTGGGATTTAGAAAATGTCTTGCTGTAAATAAATTATGCATGTATATTAATTACTTCAGATGAAATATGGATTATCTCAATCCAGTAATGGCAGTAGTTCAAAACTGACAAGCAAAATTACATGTCATAATAAAAGCATTTTATAATCCCTACCCCTTTCATACATACTTCTGTCCACAGAAGTCAGGATCTTAGTAATAGAAATCAGTAAATAAGCAAATGCTTATGTCTTCATGTTACATTTTGAAATGAGAGAAAAAAAAAAAAGTTAAAAAAAAAATCAGAAAAAAAAATCAGAACACTGCACAATATACATCCTTGTCTGGTTTTAAAATAGATATTAAAGATCTATATTTGGAATGTTTTATGGGACTACCTTGAAAACACATTCTGAATCGATTTATGTGTCTCACCCTCCAGCAAACAAGATGTACTTCAAACTTTTCCTACTCTAGCTCTAGACTAAATATGGCCATACAGCTGTTTGCCATTTCTTGCATTTGCCTCGTAATATTTTTTTCAGCTCTAAAAGTGCATACATTATTAAGGAAATTACATACTTAAGAAATATTTAATTTACACTCTAGAAGATTGAATTCTTTTACACTGCTATATATCCTTGTAACCATGATACGCAATTGTGAGCATCTGTGCATTCTGTGAAGTCAGCATTAAAAAAATCAGTATCACAGAACAGGAACTACCCTGAAGAATGGAAGGAATTTCAAGTTCTTTTTAACTCAGAATAGAATTCCAAAACTGTGTAAGCTATGGAGAAGCACTCAGTGACAGACTGAGTTTCTGTATGCTGTGTTGGAGGGAAGTCCTCCTGTGATAAGACCTTGGTCAACATTAGATCACCTAGATGATGATTTATTAGGATGGCAGAAGCACCCTGGTCACAGTCACACAGCATGATGCCATAGGGCTGCCATGAATTTAATGTGTTACTCTATTGATTCACTACCAAGAAAACAAATGATGTTAAATATAGCACAGATGTGTTAAAACATAGTCCACTTGAGGTCTAAATTGACTACTTCATTTTGAAATTGACTGTTGAATTGTAATAACAATGATATTTAAGCCAACAATGTATTAGCTGTTTGTTGAAGTAATTTTGAAAATAACAAAAAAAAACCCACCACACTGAAGTACCACAGTAGTGTTTAATGCTAACAACTTCAGAGAGCAAGGCTTTAAACCTTAAACAGTGTCACCTTTCAGAGGTAATCTACATCTGTACAAATGTGATCATGCAGGATAATAATAAGGTTTGTTGCTTAGGCTGATTTTGTTTCTATTAGACTGATTTTTTTTATTTTTATTATTTATTTAAAATATCAGGCAAGAAATTACTGTAAATACAGCAATAATTAAATATACCTACATAGCTATTCAGCAATCACACTGCATATATAAAAATTCACTTTCAGGGGCACCTTTATAAGTATATTCTGAAACATCCATAAAACAACAACAACAAAAATTAAATGAAAATGTCAACCTTAGTTGTTGACAGGAGAAAAAGATCATGTCTTAAGAAGCTACTGTCACTTAGGGCCCGATCACTCTGCAGCAGGTTTTACCCCCTATTACTTAACTCAACAGGATGACCAAGGAAGTTTGATAGCAAAATAATTTATTATCTATTTACTTACATAATGTATTATGCTAATAAATTATGATATATTCAAGAAATTAAGATGACAATTAGCTGGTTTGTTTCTCCAGTAGCTAGGTAATTATCAGGAAGAAACTACTATACCAGGATAATGCAGTTTTGGCCAATGAAAACTGAACGGAAATAAATTGGTCGTCACAGGTTTTCTTAACCAAAGAATGATAGTCTTGTTACTACTCTTACCATACAGAGAAGAATAAGAAAAGCCTGTGCCATTTTTAAGGTTATTACAGTAACCACTTCATATAATTTAAAGACAACATTTTAAGGTAGTCTTAGTCCTATTTGCAGTAAGGCTGTTATTCTCATGTGATGAGTTAAAGGTGTTGAACTTCACTTTCAAACAAGAGAATGTAATTCAGATTGCTTCATTAAAGATCATAAGAGATAATGAAAAAAAGGCAGAGAAAAATGTTTTCTGTGAAGTTCGGTCATCTAACAGAAAGTTTGTTTTAAAGATTTCTCTAATAAAATATTGTGGATTTGCCATGAAGATGCTGAATAGAATTGATAAGCAAACAAAACCAAAAACAAAAAGACAAGAAAAACACACTTTAGAAGAAAGAACTCAAAATACTGTAGCAGACTGTTTCACATTTTACAGAAGCAGCCTATCAATGGCCTTCCCTTAAATTATCACATCAATCTATGTCTTAGACACAGAGAAGGCAAAGTGCATTTTAAAATGCATATTTAAAACCAGATCCTCTTCAGCTACATCCAATGCCTATATTTAGTGTATTTCCTTTAGCTTTCTTTCCAGAATCCTAAAAGAGACATTAAACTAGAAGTATTTGAAATAGAATTAAATTATTTTGAATGAATTTCCTAATAGCAATGTTACCAGATTTCCTGACTGATGGATGCTAAAAAGCCGATGTAAACAGTTGTGATTCTCTTCCCAAAGATTCTCATTCTCACTTCTCTACAGTCACAGCCAGAAGAGGTCTGTGTTTGGCCGTACTGTGTGAAGCTGCCTCAGTTAAACAGCTGCCTCTGTTAACAGAGAAGTTAAATGGTATCACTGAATCACTTCTGTCCTGTCTTTAAAACCCAACACACTCAGGTTAAACAGATTCTTTATTCCAATCCATTTCTACACAGTTCTCTTCTTGCCCAGTATTTTCCTGTTCTACTTTTCTAATGCCTTTTCTTTTACCATCTCGTCCTCTCCCCTACTCCTCATGACAATAAAGATGAATTAGCTTCTCTCAACTTTTGGCAACCACTATTAGTTCATTTACTGAATAAATAAATAAATAAATAAACAAATAAATAAATAAAAGAGGAAATACTCATTTTATTCCAGTGCCTCTGAATGTGACAGCCATGGAAAATAATGATCTAAAACAATGATAGCAAAAGAGTATTGAAGTAATAACATACAGATGCAGGTACATAAGTAGGACACAAGGCTTGTGTTTATCTAGCTGTGACACATTTATTTCAGTTATTGTTTGATTTTATATTTTAGAATATAAACATATTTTATCAGTAAAAACAAGTTTATATTTCATTAAGTAAAGTTAATGGAGCTCAGTAGGGAGATACTAACTGAAAATTGGACAATGCCCTTCTAAGAGTGAATTTAAACCAACTCTTGACTTTCAGATATAAAGTAAATTTGATCAGTCCTCAATCAGGATCCAGAAGGTGACCACATACTTCCTCACCCGAACAAAGTACCCAATTAGGAGACAATTAGTTTGAACTTCTGAATGCTTCATAGAATCTTTAAAGGAATAAGGCAATTTATTTTGAAAATGAGGCTTATGGTATTCTTTGTTTTCATAGAAAGTACTAAGAGTACTGGTATTTGACTTATGTCACAGCTAATTGCTTTTAACTACTCTCTAAACCACTTACCTTGTAGAAAAGAATGCATATTTTTCATAATTATTTTCCTTATTAATTCTTGTTCACCACATGTTTAAGTGGTATGAAAAAGACTTTCTCCTGATGTTTGCCTTTTAATCTACTTGATTATTTTTCCCAGTATGGAAAAAATCCAGGCCAAAATATGTCAGAAGTAACATGACCATAAGTTCCAATGAAATTTTTGTTTGAGTCACCAATAAGATTACTGATACTGTTTTGCCAGTATATACACAAGTAGGTATATCATTTTTACAGTTGTTACGGGATTGCAGGAAAAGTATTCCTCCTATCCTAAGAATACTCTTAAGATAATACAAACTCTGGTCATTTCCAATGTCATTTGGTACAGCTTTATTTATTATCATATCATGCATATTCAGTTATCGTAATACAGCCTCCTTTTTCAGTCTCACTACTCTCTGAAAATTTTCACATGACCAAATTAAGTTACAATAAATTAAATTATATCTCAAGTTGACATAAAGAAGAGGTCATGTTTGAGGTAACAAAAATAACAGTAACAATAAGCTTTTTTGCATAGTGGAAAATAGTTATGCTTCACTTTTTTAAGTTATATGCTCTCAGCTATACCATACCTGTTAACAGAACTGGTGACAGATATATATGTACACACACAAACTTATTTTTCAGACTGTTGGTGGATACTGCTGACTACACATCTGTGAGAGGATCACAATTTTATGAGAATCTACCATGACTGAGATACTCAATTATTATATGTTTATGTATCCTTTTTGCAGATCTTCCCCCCACACACAACAAATTAGGGAAAAGTAAAATAAGGGGGAACATAATCATTCTGATTTCATACTTCAATATCAGAATAATATCAGCTCCAATAAAGTTAAGAAATGCAATTCTGTCATCAAGCCACAGCAGCATCTTGCTATGTTTATTTAGTTCATCATAATGAATTGCAATGTATACAGTACAGTTAAAACCTCATTGCTTTTTAATTCTTGTATGTCTGTAATTGTATACACCAATAATTGCAAATGAAAAACACAGAAATTTTCTACTTCTTTTGCTTTAAAAATAAATTCAATTTTATAATTTTATTGTATCTTTTTATTCAGTTGATGGTTAACAGAAAGCATTTTTTGCTGGTATATGCATGTGTTCAAGTGAATAGTTCAAGTTTTCATTTTTCTTCTGTATTCTCAAGCTTTGAACAATTAACTAACCCCTCACAACATCCCTGTGAGGTAGGAACTTATGCTGTATTAAAAGAAAGACGAACAAAAATATATATTCAAAAAAAAAAAAAAAAAAAAGGAAGTTGAAAAATTCACTTTGTTTCTATGATTCAGCAAAGCTATAACTCAAATAGTAGCGAGGCATCTTGTACTTCGCATTCTGACGTGAGCCATGAAAATACAATATCTCTCATCAGATTCAGAAGCTTCTATAAAATGTCTAACACAGTTCACATAAATACCTCAGTGGTCACTGTCAATAGAGAACGGTATTTTTCGTAAGAAATTAAAAGTACAATGTAATTAACCTGCACACATGAATATTTCATTAAATATTGTTGCTTGAGATATTCAAGAGTATTTAAAAACTTTAACCATTACAAAAATATAAAGATATTGTATAAATAATTTATTTTAACAATAAAAGCAAAAGTAATGGCTGCATGCCTAAGAAGTCAGTGGCTATATTTAATTGACCAATTCAAAAACACACATACCATTCTGTGTACTTAATTTAATGAAAAGTATGATTTGTTGGTATATAATGTTTATAATGGATATACTTGTCCTCCATCACAGTAGGTACTGAAGAAGCTAAAATAACACCACATTTTCATGTATGTTCATATATGTTTCATATAAAAGGCAGATTCTTGTTTCTTATCAAAAGAACAAATATATTAATTATAAAAAAAAACCTTATTTACAAGACAAAGTGAAGCCTGTTCTAGCTCCATGCCAATATAAATAAATGGTTTGCAATTGATTTTGTCCATCAAGTTTAATATAAACCAAAATAACTTGAAAAGAGTAATCAGATGGAACAAGATTTAATAACATAGAAACCAAAGTTAATGATTCTCTGTTTCCATTAACAGTATAGATATCCCAATTATTGCTTTTATATATACATTAAGCAACTTAAATGTCAAAAAGGTAAAAATAGAAAACAGGTTAATTACATTAACTCAGTGCATTACAGGACTGTATTTACTTTTCCGCTACCATTTTTAAGACTACAGAAGAGCACAATGTAATGAGTGTAACAACTTCCTAACAACAAACAGGTGCCAATCGTCTCTTCAGTCCCATAAAATCTAATGTTCAAAAGCCAATAAACAGAGTAAGAGGAATGACAACCAAAAACCGTCATATGAGTGCAAAATCAGTTATTTCACAACCATCAATATGGCTAATTTTCCCAATATTACTTTGATTATAAACCCGGAATAGTGACAGATTACTTCTGTTTTATTTATCCAGTTACTGCAGCATCAATAAACCAGTAAGAATAATTATATTTTATATTTATTAAACCCTTCAACGTAAGAAAACATTAAGTTAGCTTAGAAAACATTTTTTTTTCATCTCATTCAATGTAAAAATATAGTTTCTTGCAAAAAAAAAAAAAAAAAAAAAAAAAAAAAAAAAACTTCCTTGAAATTTCAAGTGCTTGAAGAAAAGACTATGTATAACGAAGTGCAAGAAGAAAATGTTTAATCTCTTTCTAAAGTAGGTATAAAGATGTACTATGGATAAATAAAAACAATTGAAATTGGCATGGAATGGTTAGTTTGAAAATAACACTTTTTTTGATATACACATTTACTGAACAAAATGCATGCATGGCAAACTGACATTTTTAAACTGGAAAATGTTATGGAAAAATAATGAAGCAACAGAAATAAACATGAGCTTTTTGTTGCTGAGTTTTCGTTAATTGACTAATTTAACTTAAGGGCAATTTTAAGACCAAAACAGAGAATTATTGTATTAGAATATAATGACTTTCCCACTTGCAAACAATAGGGTTTTTCTTATTAATATCTGAAGAGTTGACACTGACCCTGACACTCTCAGTGTTAGTAGGACTCTATTAGCAGTAGCAGTTGCAAACATACAGGTTTGCCAATAACAACTCACAATTTGTGCATAGTTGAGTCTTCGAAACTGAGCAAATTTGCTCTCAAAATCTCGCCAGCGCTTGCTGAGCTGTATCAGGGTTGGCTCCACTGCTTTTGCAGCCCCATCCTTAGACAGGCGTTCAGCCTGCCTGTTCACCGCATTCAGATCTTCCTTCTTCTTCTCCAACTCTCCACCAATCTCCTAGTGAGCAAAACCAATACAGGGCCCAGGACAGTTAGCTAACTAGATCCATCAACTTATAATTAGCAAAATAACTTCTGTCAGAACTTCCATTTCAATTTTATTGTTACAGTTAATATGTTCAGCTATTTCTTATCTTAGAGATAAACAAAACAAAAATAACTGAGATTAAGGAACCTTCTTGTAGACTGGCTGTAGATATATCAGAATCTAGTACAAACTGAGAATTAGTTAGCAATGGCCAACGGGTTCCACATTCTGATTCTTGCTAGCACACTGTAAAGGGCGGTAGATTCTTATTATTTGTTTAATCAGTAAGGGTCAGGATATTCAGGACAAATAATGTTTGGACTGTTTACAAATATATTATCGGAATCTTCAATACAGTGCTTAATTCCTGCTTTACTCTGTGGGAAACTCAACAGAGAATGAAGCAAAGAAAGACGAGGCAAAAAAACTAGGAAAACCTTTGACAATATGTAAATAAATCTACAGATTTTGACAATGACACGTGAATGTTCGGATGAAAATGAATGTGCTAACATGAGATAGAGGTCATCCATATATCGGTAAGTCATTTGTTCATCTGGAACAAAGATACATAAAATCAATTACAATTTTTACTAAAAAACATTTGATGCTTCTTAATACATTGCATACTCCATATTGACAAAAAAAAAAAAATTAATGTTTTTCAAATCATATATGCAACAATTATTGTAACAAATGAATACAAGAGGTAGTACAACAAATAAATATCAATTTGAATACAGATTATTAGCATTTGTGTCAGTTAAATCAGAAATAATCTATTGAAATAATAATATTTTACATCTATTGAAATATTAATTTCATTTCCATCTTTTAAATTAAAAATTAATAAATTTATCTCTCAAATAGATCTACCATTGCCATCCCCCCAAAAAACCATTACCTTTAGCTTCTGTTCATCTTTGTGGTCTGGTAGACTGGCTAACTTTTTCTCAATGTCATCCAGCCATGTCATTAGGTCATCAGCCTGCCTCTTGTACTGATACCACTGATGAGAAATCTCTAAAGCCTTTTTTCTTCTTTGAGACCTCAAGTCCTGTTTACAGTGCAGACATTATTAGATTATGAATGAAAAACTTTTAAAATATGAATTGGCATTTGTGAACACTGAAGAAAAAAAGGAAAAGTAATAGATCCACTATTCTTAATTAAATCATTATATTTAAATTGAATGTGGAAGTATCTAAATACAGGCTATTTTCATCAGTTTGACAGGTAAATGTTTATGTTAAAGGAACATGAATAAACCAGTGAGCCAGTCAGCAATATTCAGAGAAGTTAACACACCTACATAAATATCAGTCTTTCTACATATAAAACACTTCTCAGAATACTTACTGGATAGAAGGAAATGCAGACCACATAGTAGGTAGGTGTAAGTGGGCTTCCTGTGTTTTGTGAAATTCTAGCCTATGTGAAAATTCTGTAGCTACTCAAAAGAAAATCATTTCAATGCAAAAAATGTATTATAGACCATTACATACCACATGTACTTATGACTCAGATTTATAAAAGTATTAAAACTTCTCTTGAACAGGACATGAAAAAAATACTATTTTCCTGGAAGTAATACTAAATATACTTTAAGTGTTTAGCTTCATTCATGAAGATTTGAAAAATACTTTCACTCCAATAACATCTTACTAAGAAGTGACTTAAAAAAAAAAAAAACACACACAAAAAAACACCTTACATAATTTATACAAAAAATATGCAAACAAATTTGCTTCAACCTTTCATGAATTTTATTTGACAAGGTTGAATGCTCAACTGAACAACTCAAAATGAAAACAACCAGTAAAAATCTGGCCAATAGTATAGCTCTAAAAACAGTCTTCTCCTCCATAAAAAATATGAATTAGTTCTGTTTAACTTGAAAAAGTCCAAGACAAACCTAACAGATTTCAAGTTACACCATGATGTGAACAAAACACCAACACATTCCAGCTATTTTTATACTGCATTCACACAGCAAAACTGTAGAACTTAAAATGAAATCCAAAGCAAACAAAAGAAGATGCTCAAAAATAAGTAATAATTAAATGTAAACATGTTGTGTTCCTAGTGTTAAGAAGAGCTAAACAAAAATTTTCAAGAAAAATGTGTCCTGATGAAGGACAAATAATTCAGATACAACTGCCAGAGTCTAAGCCTCTTAGGTGACAAAGCTGATCTTTCAACTACAATATTCTTCATTTCTACATTTTATTATTCTCCAGGAAGTTGAGTTCCTAAATTAAATCTCTCGGCACAGAATTTAGATGTATGACTTTGATTTTCATCTTCTTAGCTGCTAGTTCTGCTGATACAGACAGACTGATATAGATTATAATCTATGCCACCACTACTTTAAAGAGGCGAGTATCACATTTCCTGTTGAAAGATGTCAGCCCGCTATTATTTATTTTTTCTGGTGAAGTATAAACCAAATTATTAATTACAACAAAAGTGTTCTGCAACTCAGAATCTAATTTCACGAGTCTGCATTGAAGCTAATGTCTGGAGTGCTGGTAGAGAAACATAAAAAGTGGAAAACATCTTTAAAAAGAGGTAATATAACCAAATAAGTGTTTACTGTCCAATTGGTAATCATCCGTTGTCACCAAAACTGTGACAAAACAGTGCTCATTACACTGCACAGTCAATATGCCTTTTCCAAAGCTTCAAGGAAAGAGTACGACCAACTATATGCTTACAGCTGAATAGCTCCAAATGACTTATCTCTAAATAGTAATGGGGATTAATTTAACTTTACAGAACATTACCCTGAAATGAAGAAAAATCTGTTTTATTTGCATATGCTTACAACTGTAGCTCTTATACCTTGAGAGCATTATGTTTAGTCTGCAACAGCTGTTGTTTTATCTTTATTTCCTCCCGTTTTCTCTCATCTGTGATTCTTTTCTGAAGCGTGTCGCCCCTTTGCAGCAATTCTTTCACTGTGCTCTCATCATCTTCACTCTGATTTAAAATAATAACAGGTAAAATGGGCATTTAATTTAACTACCACTTAAGTACTGGAGTTTTAGACATATAAACCTACACTTCCTATGCTAAAGTAAAGATCTAAAAGCTACTTGCAGATCTGTTCTGAAGACACAATAGCATTTACTTTCTGTATCACATGAAGGCACTTGAGAGGTACAAGTAAAACAGCAAATGAAAAACTCCAGATGTTTGATACAAGATTTTACAGAACATCCAAGATAGCAGGATGAAAACATTAAAAAAATGGGAGAAAGATAAAATATTTCTAAATTTAAAACTGAAAGGTGTATCTCAAATATTCTACAGAAGTTTCAGTAATCATTGAAATTGTCAGTATGATAGAGACAATGTGATTCCTAAGCATTTCATATAATTGTATCAACATGACAGCTTTCTAGCACTCAAAATCGTAGCACTATGCACATTTCATACAGAAGGTGAATCGATTCCTAAAGATTTCAAAACCATCTTTGAAACAACAGTAAACATTCTACATATATAAACAGAAAAAAATATGCTATAGAATTAGAACTTTACCCCATAAAACTTAATTCACTTATTATTTACCACTTGAGTAAGTACAGCCTCAAATTGCTTACGTTTTTCCTGCATTAAAAATTAAAATAAAATAAAACAGTAAAAAATTTCCTTTTAGCATTGATATAAAAGATCTATCTTTGAATAACAACTTGAAAGGAAATACAATACTGTTTATTTATACTGCTTATAAAGAAATACATATCTGATCTTACTGAGGATTCACAAAGTGAGGATCCTAAAGATGAATTTCTTTTATTGGCTATATAAGAAATGTCATTCCTCTGAAAATTACATTGAAGAATTCACAGCGGTATTCTGTTCATGACTTTTTGTTTTTGTTTTAATACACATACATCATTTTACTATTCACAAACAACAAACATAGTAATTAAACTTACCACAGTCACATATATTATTCACAATATAAGGTATGACCATATATGTTAATAACTAATCTCCACGTATTATTTTTCTTTAGTAAATGTCTTCTTTTACTATATTGCCAAAACAGATACAGTACTTTGAATTAATGCTAACTTGGAACCTTTGAATTTATAATATATTAGCACAGTAAAATTTTGTCCAAGTCATATCTAAAGATCTTAACACAAATAAGGTAGTTTCTCATTTTCACTTTCACTTTTTCATCTTCCTATCTACTTCACTCAAACTTCCATTTCAAGCAAATTACCATATCTTTATTGAAGTCCTCCTCTTTCAGATTCACCCCCTGCTGAATTTCAACCTCCAGTGGTTCAAGCAATTTTTGTATATCAAAGTCAAATTGCTCCACTTCCTTCAAAGGAATGAAGGGCTAGAACGGGAAAAATACAAATATAATTTATTTAAATTACATCTTTAACAGTCTTATTAGAAACATAAACAAGAACAGACATCTGTTCCACTCCCTATTACTAAAACATTGCTAGATTTTTTTAAGATGAAAAAAATTATCACCATACAATTCTAACGACCCACATATACAAATAAAGACCAGAATTTTACAATACCCTAAGGTTCTCATGTAAGAAATACACACAAGATAATACATATAAGATACAATTAGAATTGTGACAAATTAAGATTTTTAAAAAACTGATATTCTCACATTTGTGAGCAAAGAATAGGGTCAGATAAACAGTGTATAAAAAATTAAGTGTAGACACTACCTGGCTAAATCTGATCTGTCAGAAATAGTATGGCAACAAGTAATCAATTTAGATGATAAACCATGTTCTACTACCAATTGAGAACAATTTCAGGATAATATGTCTCAGTGTTTTGAAGTCATTGTTCTGTCAAATAGAACAGCAAAAATACCAGATTTATTAAGTAGTATCCATCTCAAATTAAATAATAATAATAATAATAATAATAATAATAATAATAATAATAAAAATAAACAATTTAACATTGCATGAGATATTCCCTTAAAGATACTATGTGACATACTAAAAAAAGAATAACCAAAAACTTATTGTTTCAAGAAAGCACTCCAGGTGAGGCCTAACAAAGGCAAAGTAGAGAGGGACAATCTCTCCCTGCTGTCACCCCTCTTTTGATGCAGCCCAGGATATTGTTGGCCATCAGGGCTTCAAGAGTACACTGCTAGATCATGTCCAGCTTTTTGTTCGCCAGGACCCCTATGTCCTTTTCCACAGCACTGCACTCAATCAATTCTTCTCCCAGTCTGTAGACATATCTGTGATTGCCCTGATCCAAGTGCAACACTTTGCATCTGGGTACACTGAACTTCATTCAGTTTATGCGGACCCAGTTGCCAATCTTGTCCAGATCCCTCTGGATGGAATCCCTTCTTTCTGCCATATTGATATCACCACCCAGGCTAGTGTCATGAGTAAACTTTCTGAGAGTACGTTCAATCACCTTGTCTATGTCACTGATAAAAATGTGAAGAGCACCAGTCCCATGACTAACCCCTATGAGACGCTACTTGTGTCTGGTCTTCATCTGGACATAGTTTTGTTAATCGTAATCCTCTGGCTGTGACCATCCAAGCAATTCTTTCTTATCCAACAGACCAGCCTTCAAATCTATGTCTCCTGAATTTAGAGATAAAGATGGAGTGGAGGACCACATCCACACAGACATCATCAGTTGCCCTTCTTTTGCCCACAGATGTCATCAGTCCATCACAGAAGGCCAACAGATTGGTCAGGCATGAGCAGCTGTTGGTGAAGCCATGCTAGCTGTCTCTGATCACCTTCTTGTCTTGCACATGCTGTAACTCAGCCTCCAGGTGGATCTGCAATGTGAATTTTCTAGGCACAGAGGTGAGGCTCACTGGCCTGTAATTTCCCAGGTCTTCCTCTCTCCCTTTCTTAAAATTGGAAGTGATGTTTTCCAGTGACCAGGGACTTTGCCTGACAGCCAAAACTTTTCAAATATGAGAAGAGTGACTTGGCAGCCACATCAGCCTTTTCCTTCAGGACCCTGGAATGCATGTCATCCAACCCCATAGACTCGCACACAGTCTCATGAAGTGATCTCTGATCTGTTCTTCTCTTAATGACCAAGAAACTCTTCTGTCTACTTACTAAAGGGATAAGTACATTAAATTTTTGTCACTTCCCTTGTACATTTCTCTACAGCTCAATTGGTCTTTATTATAAAGCATATGTTTGTAATCAAGATGTTAACAACCAAAGCTATTCAGCCAAATAAAAGAGGCTAGACATCAACTAACAGAAGATCTATAAAACGTTATCAGTTGTTCCACAGATGAACTGGGAGATCTAGAGTAAAAATATTTTTATTGTATCTGGTTGATGATTTTAATGACAAAGACTTTGTACACTTATACACATTAACGGAAATGTAATAATGGATGATATTCATAAGGAAACATACTGTGCTCATGCTTCTTACCTAGCAACTACTTGAACCAAGGCAGAAACAACAGCAAAATACTAAGTAATCTATACTCAAATGATCTGAAGAATATATTCAAAAATACTTAAATATCAATAAAAGAGAAATCAACTAATAAAACTGGAATATATAATTACTATTATCTTTTTTGATAATGGAAAGAAAAATACTCACTGAAATTCTAGTAATTGAATAAAGTTTAATAAAAGAATATTTTAAATCTCAGTACACTGTGATATACTTACAGCCTCATTTAATTATTTCATGCCACAATTATTCATTGTTCCTTGAATTTATTGGCTATTTCTTATTTACTTCACTTTTGTAGTGATAATTGTCAGTACTTTAAAAAATAATTTGAAAGCAGGCAAGAACTGACTGTACACAAATTGTAAAAGCTTATTAGCCTCTTGAATTGATTTTTCAGTGTAAATGCAGAATGTATATTTTTACCTCAATATGAGTAAACAAAAAAGAAATAAATCAACTCAATACTCTTAATAACTTATCAGCCCATAAATCTGAAATCATGACTAAGTGAAGTATGGATCTACTTCTACAGATGTGGACAAGCCAAGATATAAAATTTAGTCCTTTATACAAATGAATACAGCAATTCAGAAATAGTACAGTAAGCTTTTGCCTCTTTATTATAGGCAGTACTACAGACAGCCTTTAACAGTCATAGTGTAGTTGTCCATTTTCCACAGTACCAGAGAAGGTTCCCTAAATTCTCACCTGCAGTTAAAACAATGTGCTGTAGTCCCTATTCTTATTTTGCTAGGTATATGCAGTAAAAAAAACATAGTGAGGTGCTGCCATTCCAAGGCATATTTTCTGCACAATCATAACTGAAATAAAATCTGAGTGAGAATGTTGACATGTTGAAGACATTTGTATGTTATATTCTGAAGACAGATATATATATATATATATATATATATATGTATATATATATATATATTCCTGACAAATGTTTTTTTGCCCTTCTTTGAGTGAGCCTACAGCACACAATGCAAACAATTAACCCATGAAAAATCATCCACTGGCAGCTGCATCATTTAGATCACTTCATCAAAGAATGCATCATTACAACATTTCATCTTACAACACTGGAAAAGTATGGCACAACTCAGAAGGAGCTCCATACTGCAGTATTCAGAATAGAAATGTTACACAATAGAGTTGTTTGTGCCTACATGTCCTCTGTCTACAGTTTGTTACTTCTGTACTGAGCAGAAGCACATTGCAACTGCTGAAACTACTACCAATGGCTGCCAGGAAAACAAAAACAAAACAAAACCTCCAACATAATCATCCTAAGTCACAGGAAAATGGTACCACACCACAATGAGTAGGCTGGGGGTTTGGAAAGTTGGGAGGGAACAGATGACCTGAACTGGCCAAAGGGATACCATATCATATAATGATTTGCTTCAGAAAATCAAAGTAACAAGCAAACAGGAAAAGAAAGCAAACAAAAAATAACCAAAGCAAAACAACAACAACAAGAAGTACATAAGGAGAGGAAGAGGAAGTGGGTCCCACTTCCAAAGTATCCACTGGTGAGAAATAGGCTAAGCATCAGTGTGCTTAGGGGAGGTAATGTGTCTTTATGACACTTGCGTTTTTTCCCCTCACCTATGAAACTGTCGGTGTATCAACCTGCAAGTTTTCTCAGTTTCACTTTCCCTGTTCCTATCCCCCATCCTGCTGAGGGGATGAGAGCTGAGTGAGTTACTGTGTGGGTGCTTAAATACTGCTGGATGATGTCTACCCACCACAATAACACAGAATCAATATTCCTCAGAATCTATGTTGAAACTACCTAGAAAGGGCAGCAGCTTTGGAAAAACATGTCTAGTTTATTGTTGTGCAGTAAAAAATGCTACATTGGTCAGAGAAATAATGTCAATAACTCTGCACTCAGTTACAGAAGGAACTTGCGTCCCTGAAGAGCAAAATGATTAGAAATCATCCAGTTAAAGTTCATCTTAACTAGCAAAGATGAAATGATCTAGTCAGACAATTGTTGAAGCTTTCGTTTATTACAAAACAAATAATCTTTTCATCTTTCATTCAATAGTGCATCAGTTTTAAACAATCCAGAAGTTAATTTTGCCTGTATATAGGCTATGAGAAAGTACTTGGTTTTCAGGAAAGACTAATATTTCCTGGAAAAAACAAACAAACAAACAAAAAAAAAACAAACAAACAACAACAACAACAACAAAAATAACAAATGTCAAAATAAGACATACTTCTCGAAGTGAGAGGCCATAAAAAAGTGTTCTGAAGGATTCACACATATCCTTCTTTGCACAGTTCTTGCATTTAAGATTAATATGATTCATTTTTAATTTAATTCCAATTACATGCTACTGTTCATTTTTGCAGTTCTTAAGTGTGCAACTCAGCAATATACTGAAGAAAACCCAAACCTTACCCCTGGTTTTCTCCTCAGTCTTTCTAGAGGTCCCTCTAACCTTCTCTCTTGTTTTCAAGAAAATATTGACACAATTATTTCACATTGCTTCATAGTTTGTATCATTAAGCTTATTTTTTTTATTTTTTCCCCCTCTAGGACATACTCTGTTCCACAAATGAAAACTAAATCAACTCAAATATGTACAAAGAATGTGCTGATTACAGAGGGCACTGAGCACTGTGAAAGCCCAAAACAGTAAATGAAAACCATGCAAACTTGCTAATGCATTTGTAAGGCTTATTTCCTTCCCTGCCATTGATCCTCTGTGCATTGATTTAGTGTGCCATTACACTAGCTACCACAAAGACATAGGATCAGGATCCATATATTCCTGCTATGCAACCTACATGGCTGCCTGCTTTAATCTGCCAAACAACTCTTCACAATAAAGGCAGCAAAAAACAATGGAGAAGGCGAGTGGTTTATGTCCTTCCTCATTCCACATCAGAAGTTACAAGTTGGCTAAAAATGCCCTAATTCATATTGAACTCATATTCAGTTAAGTACTCAAACTAATTTAAAAGATAATTAGCTGAAGTAAAGTTGAAATAAACAAAAACAAATACATGCATGCCAAACCTTAATGAGTCTCAACCTCATAGGAAAAGATATTTAATAAAAATTACCCCTCTGAACAAATTCACATAAAAAGATGGTTATGGACAGTAATTTGAGAAGGTTAAGAATCTTATTTTTGCCTAGATGACATTCATTTTCAGTGTTAGTGAGCTAACAGGTATATGTTTATATAAAATTAGTGAATATCACTATTTGTGCAGTAGTAAAAAACGTTCCTTAATGCCAAACCCCCCTCTAACACTCACACTTAAAAATAGAAAAATAGGATTTTAATGTATTTTCCTTTAAAATCATAGCTTTTGAAGACACTATAGTCCATTGACGAGTTTTAACTGTGCACCTTATATAGATACCATTTTGTATGCATCTCCATATGGAAGCAAGTCTTCCTACCTTTCCACTCTTAATTCTTTGTGATATGGCAGCAAATCGATGGTTGAGCTCTGATAGTTTAGGCTCTATTACTTTCCTGCAGTGATCACCACGGTTTGTCATCAAGTCTACTGCTTGGTCACGCACAGAGTCCACCTTTGGATGCATATCATTCAGCTCAGCCTTTAAGCGCTACAGTCCGTGAGCAAGAGACAGGGCTTGAAGTTAGTAATAAATGCAAAGAGAGAGAAAGAGAGAGAGAGAGAGTGTGCAAAGGAATAGGGAGCAAAACCACAAAGCAAATTCAGACAATTATGCATGAGCATGCAAACACAGTATAAATACATGAGATAACATTCATACTCATGTCCCTCAAAATTTACATCAGGAATGTATCTATATATCTTTTTTCTGATCTTCTATTGGAATATAATGGTGGATAGTATTTCTAGACAGGTTGTTATTTGCCATAATACAATCCTCAACATATTTGAGGGTACAATCAATTATTTTATGTTCTTAAATATAAGGA
Organism: Excalfactoria chinensis; assembly: GCF_039878825.1. Taxonomy (NCBI): domain Eukaryota; kingdom Metazoa; phylum Chordata; class Aves; order Galliformes; family Phasianidae; genus Excalfactoria; species Excalfactoria chinensis. The sequence goes on along the minus strand of NC_092825.1, from coordinate 108,885,498 downwards.
AAGTTGCTAATCATGTTAAGACACTGGCACTGGTTGTCCAGAGATGCAGGTGCCACATCTCTGTATGTGCAGGTTGGATGGGAACTTGGGCAGCCTGACATAGTGGGTACCTGTGGCAAGGGGTTGGAACAGAATAGTCTTTAGGGGCCCTTCCACACCAAGCCATTCTGTGATTTTGTGATCATAAATCATACACTAAAGAACTCAGGGAAACAGTTGCTACTTTCATTACTGTTTAGTAATGTTCAGTGGAGGGAGGGAAAGATAATGAAATGAACACCAGTGTGATATTTCTACACAAATCTACCAACATTTTTTACAAAACCATACCTTCTGTAATAATTATAACAGTAGATGCCAATATGGGCATAGGCAAAATAGGGGAGCTACACATTCAGGAATCATAAACACATCTGAGCATTAGGAAGTATTTCACAATGTCTGTGAAATTCCTGTGTGCATTATAAGTGCAAACTTTTATCGATGGCAAAGATAATAGTACTTTGTGCTTTATGTTGGCAAAACTGTTAATCTTGCTTCAGAAGTCTGTCCTGTAACCATTCTGAGATCAATGAGCCATTGATTTATGCTCTGTGTAAGTGCTACTTGAAAGTTTTGATTATCATAGAATTTTCTTTGGGAAATGGTATCACTATGTTACCATCAGCAATACAATTCTGATTTTGACTTGTGAACTATTTCTCAGATAATATACAACATTTCTCGCTTATTACTAAAGTAAATACATGCATGTATATATAAATCTAATAGATAATAACTTTAAGTCCTTGACAAAGAAATTATTTTAAGAAGTTACTTTGTCACAATTATCTTACATGTCAATTTTTCATCAGTCAGTCAAATGATGCAAGAAGCCAAATAAAACCTGAAGATCAATGCACTAAGCCATTATTATAATGCTTATTCCCCATGTAATATTCTTGCTCATGGTGTTGAGCTAGCATTAATGCAAGCAGTGTTTATAGGACTAAAACAATCATATGACAGAGAAATCCAGTGCAGATACCATAGATATCAGAAAAGAATAAAAGAAATATAGAAAAGTATTTAAAAATGAAAGCATAGGAGAATGGGTTTTTGTTTAACCAGCTCTGCTTAAGTGTTTTTTTCCAGCAAACACAAGTTTAAAAAGATGATGTTCTACTCACCATGATGTAACCAAGACTTATAATATATCTGGTTTTATCCCTGTAGGGACTTAACTTTTGCTGTCTGGTACAAAGTCTACAAGCTGCCAGAGGGTAGCTTTATCGCAGAGAACATAATGTTAATCAATTTTGGATACCTTTCAAAGTATGCTAGTTCTGATACATTCCTTTTCAGAATAAAATTAATGTTTTCCAGAAAATCACATTTTATTTTATTTTATTTTTTACCTTAAGAGTTTCCTCTTTTTGCTGGGGCTTTTGCTTATCAGATTCATCCAACAGTATTTCAGCACGATATATCCAAGTCGTGACATTAGCTACCTTCTGATCAAAAGCCTCCATGTGCTTTTGATATTCCTGTATGTGAAAAAGGTAAATACTGCATACAAAAAAGTAATCAGAACTGAAATAATAGCCATATTTATGCCATTTGTGGCAAACACGTGTAGGTTATGAAACAAAATTTCCTTCTTATACAATATGCTTGTCTTGTGAAGGACAAAATCTATTTTATGTGTTTGCTTTCACTTTATAAGCTTTATTGCTTTGAAAGACATTCTAGAAGAGACAGAATCTTCCTAAGAGACAGACAGGAGGGTGATACAATCACAGCCAGAAACAGGCATCTGCAGCTCAGTGAGACTGCTGAGAGGAACAAGAAGCTGGCAGTCATGCCTAATGGAGGTGAAATTTCCCAAGAGTCAGGCTTGCTTTTTGGTGAGCTACTAAGGTGATGGAAACTAGGATGGAAACAAGGATTCACTTGCAAAATCACAGTCAAGAAAGTGAGTTACATATATAAAATTTTCATGTACATTTCACTTAGCTTCTCTGCTTTCATATTCTACGTTTTAAAAAGCTACTGTCGTTGATACTCTAATAAAACTTTTTGTTGATGCTGTTTATTTATAAATCTTTTGTCTTTTCTGATGAGACAGAATGAGGTGTATGCATACCCATCTCAAAATTATAGGTGAACTGTATGTACTTATTAGCTCACTATAAGAATATGGACATTTAAGTAGTGTGACAGTAGCAACCACTAATGTTTAATTGAGCTGTACCTTTTAGTCATTAAAAGTATTATTTTTTACAGAAACCACAATCCTGCTACATAACCTTACCAATTACATAACTACAGCAACAAATAAACTTCAATATATATTTATTATAATCAGTTCTACATTGAAGCTGAGCACCTACATCATGCTGGACCAAATGCTTCAGTCTTCCAGAGTGGGCAGACACAAACAGATGTTTGCACTTGGATGCTTCCTGCAGATGAAGAGGCCCTGTAGTGAAGCTGCATATCTGTTACAGAGGCATTCTTAAGATAATGGTCTCTAGTAGAGCTCTAAAACACCAAACTCTGAAAAGTCTAATGTATTCCTGAGATCTACTTCAGTTCCTCTGGCTTAAAACTGCATTCTGATTTCATCAGGAATAGAAACATCACAGATTTGCTTTAGTGTTTGGCCACTATATGGTTAATACTCCTTCTTTGCTTTTGTCAACTCTTCAGGACAACACAAAGAAGAGAATAAAGTTTTATGATTGCCAGTAGCTCTAAGCAGCTGGGAATCCTGATTTTAAATTAAATGTGTTTCAGGGATTTACTTTTTATGAGGCTTATTCTGGGTCCCTTAACAAACTATCCTCATCAAAACATGCATCACAAAATTGCCCAAAGGAGGACCACACAGTTCTGAAGGACCACATCATCATTTTTGAGCACATTAGGTGAGTAGTCCTGAACAGAGCTTCTAATTCACTTGCCTCTGAAATGAATTTATTTCACACATATCACATCTGTTCTGAGGACCAAAACAACATGAAGGTGGTATCTTCCAGGCTGTATTTCTGTTGCAAACAGAAATGCTAATGTAGACAAACACAAAGTCAGTACCAATACTTGCCATTTCCTTTATATGATTCATATTCAAGTAGTCTAGGTCTTTAGGAAGGGAAAAAAAAAAAAAAAAAAAAAAAAAAAAAAAGGCCCAGAAACTACTTAGGCAGCTAGGAATGGGAAATACTAATATATACATAATATATATATACAACAAAATAAACACTGTGATTGATTGTCAATGAATTAGATAAACATACTCTATGGCACCAGAAAAAGCAATCCCATGAGAATGAGCACCCACACCTGTGCATCATTTCTCCTGTGGGCACAAAGACATTTTTCTTACCATTAATAGATTTAACCATTCCTCAGCACGTGAAGTTACTGCAATCCAATTACTGTTCAGGAGACTGAGTTTATCTTCCACTATACTTTCCTTTCCTTTCAGTACTGTCTTCAAATTCTCTCCTATATCACAGATATTCTTAAGCTGGACTTGGCGTTTCTCAATCTCCTTCTGTGTTGCCTACAATCAACAGAATAAAAAATAAATAAAAAATAGGAAATTAAACATTCTCCACACAAAGGTCATCAAACAGCCACTAGGTTCATCCTCTTGCTTCCTATAATTGGGGAAATAAGCATAACACAAATTGTTTGGTTTTTGCTCTGATAGAATTGTGTTCTTCATCTTCTCATATTTAGTAAACAAATTCTTCTTATAAATAATGAATTAGCTCTCACTCCAGTGTTCAAAATATAGTTTTAATACTTTACTATTAAAAAAAATAAACAAAACAAAACTATGTTTTACAATATTTACCTAGAGATATCTACTTTGCATGTAGTAAAATGACATAGCTATGAAACTGCACATAATGAATAGGACAATAAGAAAGCATTATAGCAACATCTCAAAGCTTATGGAACTCTACCAAAATTTGTCTTATGAAGGATTTCCGCATTCCTTTGATATTTGCCAGTGCAATCTTTTTTTTCAGCAGAAACCATGTTCTGTCCTGTCAAATGCCTTGTTTCCAAACTGAAGAAATGCATCTTTTCATTACATTCACCTGGAATTCTACTCAGTGAGCTAAAATATTAAAATACTACTAGTAGCATCTAGAAACCACATATATGTAGGATGCTCTTAAAGTAACATCTGTTTATTTCCATGGAAATGACAGCAGATACAAATAACACAGCAACTCTGTATGACTGATCAAATTCTCAGCTAAAAAGCACTGTTTTCCACATAGTCACTGCCACTTGCTTTGCATTTTTGCCAGAAATGAAGTACCTGCATGTTACGCCTGTAAAAATCTACACACTGTCACTTTTGTCATTGCTGAAATGCACCACCTTTGCCCAGCCTCACTGTGCTCACAACTATTGGTTGGCCTCCAAAAACGTACAGCAAGCATTGATGAATGTCAACGGGTGCTATTTTTTTTTCAGGATGGAGGAATTTAATTCCACACCTTTGCTTCATAGGCATTTGCATGTCAGATGCCACTGTATCATACAGCCTCTCTGCTACCATCTGCTGCACACAAATAAAATTGAATGGAATAATGGTGGGAAGGCTCAGTACCTACTGCCCTACCACCAGCATCAACCTCTGATATAACAACCCAACAGGCTAACACAAAAGGTACTACTTTCAGTGCAGCCTTCATTAAATACATAATATTAGTAACGCATATAGAGTAATAAAACTTATATTTTCAACAGCCTTTCCTTCATCCACCAGGCAGGTCACTGATCATAGAATGAGATTAGGTTGGTCAAGCAACTTGCCTTTCGTGAAACCACACTGGCTGGGCCTGATCCCCACCATTCAAACTGCTTGGCAATTTCTGTTAAATAGAACTCTGACATGTCTCATTGGAAGAAATTCTTTTTACTTACACTTTTCTAAAGTAACAGTTATGGATATTTAGTACAGGATAACACAGCAAAAATTATTTGATCAAGATTTCTGAATTCAGATTTCACTGAATTAAATCTTTCCTTATTTTTTAAAGGAATTTTTTTCTCACTTATATTTCTCAGGTAAATGCTGGCATCATGCCTTAACTGAAACTGGGAAGTTACATCACCACTGAATGCCCAGCACCTGAACATTTCCTAGGGAAATGGCATCTGGGTTCCCACAACACAGGAAAATGAAAACAGACACACAGATCCATCTCCTGTGTTAAATGCCTATATGTAGGGCATGCCTCAGGTGACCAGCTTCTAGTCTGCATCCTCATAAAATCAAAAGGAGGAAAGGGAGAAGGTTGCAGATATGACCATCTAAGCTTCTCTACACAAGTCCCAACCATTCAAGCCTCAGAAAAGAAACCACAAAGTAAAATAAAAGTTTTACTTTAGGAATAAAAAAATCAGATGACTTGAAACTCAGGAATATGTAGGATCCTTTGCAGTGTTGGAAGATGTGAAGATAAACTTTACTAAGAATTCATAAGAAGAGGTTTTTAGTTGCATACAGTAGTACCTTTATTTTACATATGAACCCACAGGATTACAGGATGAATCACTGTATAAATAAATATAGCTGTCTTGCAGCCATGTACACTTTAAACAAGGTTCACATCTCTCTTTCTGATTCCACTCTAGTGTGGGATATTCTTTATCCTTGTGTTTAGTAACAACTATTACAGCTGTTTGGTTTTGGTTATGCTATTGATACCTCATCAGGAAGCAAAAATCATAACCTCCTTTACATTAACAAAGACTAACTAGGAACAACTGATGGTTGAAAACAGAAGCCACAAAGGAACATGTTTGTGGTTTTTTTGTTTTGTTTTTTTTTTTTTCTGATAATATGATTAAGAGGTTTTCTGAGCAACAGACTGCTATGTATCAAAGTGAACTGTTCTTTTGTTCTTGTCTGTTTGTTTGTTCCCCCCCCCATGTAAACCATAACTGTGGCTAAGTAATAAGGATACAATTTTATTTTTCTATTAATTTAGATATGTAGATTTAAAAATTCAGAATCAACAAAAGATAGAAGAAAAAATTATATATGGCTCCACACAGCCTATATTTTGTGACTCTGAAGTAACCTTAATAATTTAAATCTCTGTAAAAGAGAGAACCTAGGTTGTTGAGTTCTCCTGGGTGAGATTACACAATTAATCAGGAACTGAGAAACTGACATTATGGCCTCCCCAGGGGCTGATACACATTTATTTGTTTATTCACAGCCCATCTTTTATTTTTTTATTACATCCTGACCACTGACAATGAATCAGATTTTCAGATCATTGTATTTCACTGATTTTATTGACAGGAAATATGTTGCTGAATGTGTGTTTCTGAGTACTTCAAGTCAGCTTTACTCTCACTAGCATTACGCTCTCCAGCTGAAATATAACATAGCACTGGTAGAATTACACTGTTGATAGAGAGTGATAGAGAATCTTTTCTTGTGCTACCACCTTATTGAGAACATGATTTTCTGGCAATCCAAATCATATCAGACCAGCTCCTGATTAAAAGACAAATAAGCCCCTCAATGATTAATGTCTTTTGTAATATATGCATACACTAACTCAATCTTCTAATTATAAATGGATTTTTAATATACAATATTTAATGACTATTTTTCTACTCATGTGTCATTTTTCTTATCTATTATAACAGAACTGAATTCAAGTGGAAAGATTTAGCTTGTCTCTGTTGAGCAAAAAGACACAACTTTCAACCTTCATTACATTTCTCATTTCAAATAACTCAGCCAACAAGTTTTTGTTCTATCCTTAGACAAATTCTAGATGTACACAATTTCCTTCATGTAAAGACTGTTATTTTTTATTTCAGACATTTCATGCTTGTTTTTACTTCTGGATGTTTATACCTTGAAGACAACATTCTAATCTTCACTTTTTTTTTTTTTACCTTTAACCTCTATAATTATCTTTGAAACTGTGAGTTCTCTGCATGTATTAAAATACTTGGATATTGAAAACTCATTATAAATAACTCATGTAATAAATATAACTGTATCTTTGTGCTGTAAATAAAAAGATTATGAGTTCTCTGCTCAGTTGCAATGACTGCAGCACACATCCAGTTTTCAATTCATTCACACTACCAAGTTTTCCTGTCTCTGTTTCCATTGTCCATGTTAGTTTTCAGCATACTTTCCTAACAATGGCAATCTGCTGGGCCTAATTAATCTCCCGGTGCGTTTGGTTAGATTGGTTAATGTTCTCAGTAGCCCACTTACTCAGGAAGTCCAAAGCCCAAAGCTGTGACATTAATCAGATACTGTGATGGCCTGGTACTGGGGACTGAATTATTGATATACTATTTTGTACTATGCTACACTGAAATCCACATAGGACTATCAGTGGCATACTAGTATGTGAATTCCTCAAAATGATTTTAAAGTGTTCATGCACTACACAACACTTCCTGCTACAGTGGGAGCAGATTATTTGTGCAAAAATATAATTATATCACACAATTTCAGCATGTACATGAGTATCTGGAAGGCTTGGATCTGCTACTAATCTGTTGGATAGTTCAAAACTAATAATGTGCTTCTATTTAAAGGAATACTGATTTATATTCCCCTAAAGGGAATCAATCCTGAGAAAGGATTTGTGAAAGATATGCAGTAAATACATACTTCAAGAAGAGTTGTTTTCATAAAAGTTGTTTATCCTTATTTTAGTCAACAACTAACTGAAGCAGAAGAGCGGAGGGAGGCAGTACATGAGACCAGACCCAAATGAGAGAGTTGTTCTGGAGCTGAAGACAAAATCTGCTTGTTACCAGTTTTATCTTTTTGCAGTCCTTTAGATGTAATTTCCTCAATGAGAATTCATAATACTTTAGCATTTTTTGGACTAGTAGGTTCATCTGCTTGATATATTTTTCATCTTAAAATTTCTCATTTTAAATAGCTTTTGTTACATTTATTATTATTATTATTATAAGGTAAAGTATGTATTTTTCATAGCAACAGTGAAATGTAACAATAACATGATGTTATGATGTAGAATATTGACAGCAACACCACAAAACCATGACAGACTTCCCACTATGAAATTGTGCAATTCATCAAACTTTATGTTCAAATTACACAATATCTGAAGAAATACAGCTAATGGTTAAATGATTTCAAAGACAAGTCTTTCCATTTTATCTGGTGTGAAGTTAAATCCATCTGAATTAGCTTTCCTGTACCTAGAAACATAGTCCAGCAATACTAAACTTTTTGTTTGTTTGTTTTTGTTTTGTTTTGTTCTAATCACTGTGTAAATGGACTGACTAATTAGCAACACAGTTAGGGGGCATTAATTGATATTATTATCTAACATATCTCTTAAACAACTGTGACCTTATAATGTGAGATATGATTACAATATCAAGCAGAAGTGATGAGACAAACTGTGTAAAACTTCCATGGCAGCAAGTGAAAGTGGGAAAACAGCAAACAGCAATGGGTACAAGGCTTTTGTTTGAAAGTCAAAGCAGTAATAGTCAAAAAATTAACTGCAAGATACTAAGAAGTAATCTTAACACGTTTGGACACTACTTTTAAAATACAGTGACTCGTAGACTGAAAATAAAATATATATATATATATTATATACCTCACAAAGAACTTGTAGCATTTTCTTTTTCTTGGTACCTGTTTCATAAATCACCAGTGTATTTCAAGGTTAAAGACAGTAAGCTCAGAAGCTTGAAAGGGGCAGTTAAAAACAAAACAAAAAAGAAACACACACAAAAAACCCTTAGGAAACACAAAGCGAATTGTACTCCAGTGTCTGAATCCACTACAGTCTTTTATGGAAGTCATAAAGTTGCCTGCACATTATTCATGGCCATATCTATATTGCATGTTGAAACCAGTAAGTTGTTGAAAAGATTTTTCCTATTAAGCGAAGCTGAAGCGCTAATTTTTCACACACAAGAAAACAGTTTTACAGTTTTTTGCTGTATTGTTTTGGAATCATGTAACAGTACTTAATCAAAATGTCCCTGGCTGCACATAATTCTTTGAAAGTTTGAAGCTTTGAATTATGATGAGCGTGGTTTCCTCAAAAGCACAGCTTTTGGTATGTATGTATAATGATGGTTTGGTTTGCTTATGATCTAAGTCAGAATGGATTTTCCTTACGTATACAGAATATAAACCAAATTACCATTGTCAAATGATACTGTGCTGTCTTAGCATTCCACAGAGATATGCAGCTTGCGTCCCTTTGTGATTCTATAAGATTTTTATCTATTTAGTGGAACATGTATTAAATTTGAGGAAAATTTCATTTTAGGATTTGCATTTTCACCTAAACTAAGAGTTCAAAGTAAGGTATTATTGATGTACAAAGTCCTCGGAGTAAAAATGAATGAGCCACAAAACAAAATGGATAAGGAACTAAATATTCCTCCTCTTGGCTGCTACATGAACACATGGAACCTACTGATTTCTGACATCCTTCTTTTATCTACTGGAACTCTTACTTTTTATCCGTAAGTAGAGTGTGATGAAAGAGAAGGGATCTCTATTTACATGGATACTGGATGGAAAATTCAAAATACTCTTTGAAAAATGAAATTCTACTTCAAACTCATTTCAGGGAAGATTATTTCAGTATGAAGCAGAATTGTGCAAGTATATATATACATGTGGGGAGATTAAGATTCTTAAAACTTTTTTGAGCATCAGTGATTGTGACAGTAACATAGCAGTTATAAAATTCTGCCGATTAAAACTAGAATTTTTATTCCCTTTATCAAGCCTTCTTTAATATGCATGAACTGAGATGTATAAAGGTACAGTGTGTGTTACATTGTTACCTTGCCCCAAGCAATTTCAGCATCCAAATTGCTAGGCATCCCTTGCACAGCTGATCTCTTTGTCAATTCCACATCTGTTGCTGCAAGCCATTCTGTCAGAGAATTAATTTCTTTTCGTAGCTTCCGGGACAATTTCAAGCATTTCTCTAACTCTTGCTTTTTTTCTGTCACCTGTAGAAATAAAACATGTGTTTCTTAACTCTGGTTTGATGATTTTTTTTAGTATATTCTCTCTGCCACTTTTGTATGAAAGGTTAACTTAAAATTCTTCAAGGCAAATTGCACTTGTAATGTATACAATTTTAATAAGCTCTCAAAGTGCTTATTTTTGCTGCTAGCATGAAAATACCATTAAAAAAAAAAAAAAAAAAAAAAAAAAAAAAGTGCAACTTCAAGTGTCCACATGCAGTTTTGTTCAGTACTAACTAAAGATAATGCTTCTTAGTTCCATATAAATCAAAAAGAGAAAGGTGAACATACATTTCTAGAGAGTTACGCAAGCATTTACTATCAGTAAGCCATATTACACCAATATTAAAGGAAGTGCAATTTGTAGACTGTTATCCCCATCTTCTGTTCAACTGTCCTCCATCTTCTGTCATAATCTTCTTTTAATTTCAACCTCCTTATCCCCAGTTTGTTTTGTCATTTCTACTTCCCTTAGAGAACCAGCTCTTGTTCACATTTCCCATAAACCTCTTACTAGCTCAAGTCCCAGGGCACATCCCATGAATTTGACTGCTAGTCCCTAACCTGGGAATCTTTACTACAGACTTACCAGCAGCACTTCTGTGCTTTACTTTCCAACCTGACCTACTTAAGTCATTACTCCACTTGCACCTTCCAATCTTCCAACTCCCCACATTAACAACTTTGTCATCACAGGTTCTCAGTTAGGATTTTCATATGCTGAATATTTTGGATGTGAAGTAATATGGACAATACATGTTCTGTTTCTTGTTTTATGCACACTACAGGGTACCTGTAAGAAAAACTGAATGTTTGTTGTGACTGTTCTGTATTACATTTTGGTAATCATCTTGAAGGATAAGGGGAATATAATTTTCCCTGCAAGCCCCTCAGCACATTCAGGAAGATAAATAAGTTTCTGAATACTAAGGAAAGCAGGCATAAGAGTAAGTGAAGAAGTCTCACATGGAAACCTGCAGCACAATAGGACATTTGGAGACTGGTAATTTGAAAATATGAATTAAATTATGTGCTGTAGAAATTTAAAAATTGCTAATAAATGAAGGTGGATTGAATCTGTGCAGTGGATCACAAATATTAAACATAAATGTCTAGTAATTTCACATATCTTATTACTAACCAGGATAAATTGTAGCCACTGATTTTTATTTAACTTTTTTTAACATACAATTTAATTTTTATTTAAATTATATAATGACTGGAACTTCTAAGTTATGTCCGTATTTTAGTCACTTACTACCACTTCAAGATCCTATATCTGCTTAATCTTATAAATGGAAATGAATTTTTCACATATTTTAAGAGTAGGACTTTCTGTTGTTCATGAAACCAGGACTTTGAGGCTAAAAATCCCATCATCTTTTCTCCCCATCTAGTATAAGACCTATTCTATTCAAGAGAACAAATGCTGGCAGCATTGTCCACAGTAGTAACAGATATCCAAAAATGGTACCAATATCTAGGAAAATCAGATGGTCCTGTGAAATTGTTTGAATAGAACCAGTTGTTTCAAATTGTTTCCTAGTCCTAGCAAAGGAGAGTTTAAGTTTTTAAAAGTTTTTTAACTTTTGGTCTACCAGAGTAAACATTGTATTTACTCAGGGAATAAGCAACAAATTGTCCTTGGTTGTGTACTATTATTCTGTAGACATTTACTACTGAAACTTCAGACCTTTTCTTCCCTGAATATACTTTAAGTACTTTCTCATTCACCACATTTATCAGATGAGACCTCAGAATTTAGTCAGGCCAAGAGGGAATCCCTGAGAAAGACAATAAAATTCAGCTTTTTAGCTGCAGAGAGAATCAAATGAGAGAAGCCTGAAGTCCACATATGCTTTTCACCTCTTCTGAGGAATATTAATAGTTACATTAAATAACTATTTGCATGTACTTTGCAGAAATACAATGCAAAGTGCACTACCCATTGTGTGATTGCCTGTGTAAGAGAAACCATAACCATTTGGTATACTATAAAACGAAATTATTGGTACCTGCCCAAGCTCAAAAAGAATAGTTATGTTACTCTATATATCTCTATGTCAATAATATAACACTACTCCCATCTACACTGTATATGTCTGGAGGATGCAATTGTATTGCTTACAGTTCGTACTTAAAACATAAAGCTGTATTTCTGAAGAAAAGTAGGAAACAGTGCCCTCTCAAGGCCTTCTGTTTCCTACAGTGATACCAAACATAATATTTATACTCCATAAACCTTTTCAATATTTTAAAACTATTGGAGCTATGTTAAATAGTTTACTTGCAAGAACCTTTACCTGTAGTAAATACAAATGGGAGGAGTAGATAATCAAAGCAAAATGAAAGGTATTTTAAAACCTTCTAGCAATACAACTGAAGTTAAATAGCCAAAATCCTGGATTGTGAGGAGGAATCATCTCACCTTCCAAGTGGTGGTCTGTACAGCAGCAACACCTTTAGTAGAGCAGCAAGAATACTATTACTGCCACATTGTTTTAGAGATTCTCTACTCTGCTGAATTATCACAAGGAGATTTGCAGTAAGGATGTTGCAGACCCTATGCAACATTTACTTATAACTAACAAACTACTTTAGTTGTAACGGCTGTTCATGTGTACATATGCATATATGTGTCTGTTACGGAGAGAGATTATGCACAAGGGAATGCAAGCATGGACATGAAATGCTCTTCATAAATGCATCTCTGTTCCATGATATTCAAATGACATTTTTGTTTCCTATAATTTCATCTCAAACTTATGTACACTGAGGCCACTATTAAATTTTCAATACTATTCATCACACTTTCAAAGCATAATCAGCTAAAAAATGAAGGGTGATGTTCTGAGTAGACAAAACTCATTTATAGAAGTAAAAGAGGTTTAAGGTCTTATACTACCAGAGGCATTGATAGGAATTTATATCCATATGTTCATACTATAATAAGAAAAGAAGTAAAAATATATATATATATATATATATAACTTTCTCCTTCTATAAGGGAATTTCTAGCTTCAGTCTACAGTAAATGTATTGAAAATATATAGAAAAACTCTACTGAGAGATGTATAAAACTATTAGAAATGATTGTAATTTTCCTGACTTCTTGAGAGCACAACACTTCAGTAGATTTAAATTAAACCCATTTCACATCCCCAAGTATGTGCTTATTAAGAATTGGAGATAATGTCTAAATGTGAAGAAGAGTGTTTTTCCCCTCAAACTACTGAGTTCAGTCCTGAGATGTACTATCAGTTATTACTACTATCAGGTTTTTCATAAAAAGAAAAGCTGTGGTTCTCCAAAATCAGCACAATCAGTAAGGACTGAACATGCCTAAGTGATCAGTTCAGTTCTCTAATTCTGAGCCTTTGTGACCCTCTAAAACCATTAACTACCATTATGTGTGAAAGTAAATGTAAAAAATTAAATCCAGGGCAATAATGGTAAACAAAGCACTACATATTTTTGAGAGACATTAATTAGAGGTGTTGCTCTCTTAGATCACTAATGGCTTCCTAATGGCTCATTTTTATCACTTCATTAGTTGACAGGTCCCCTCTAATAATGGCACCTGTCTGCTGCAATTATCTTAAATATAATGAAGGAAAAAATGCTACAGTCCATTCTAAAATAATGGAGAAAACAAATGTATCATCTATTCTCAAATGGTAGCTACCCACACCTTAATGAAGCAGACTTTTCAGTCTTCTTTACACTCAAAATACTGATGTCACTTAATACGTCTGTTTTAAAGAATGGCAGAGAACTGTTTTAATTCAAGACAGTAGTTGAGTGTTTTGTATTACATTTTCCTTAGGTTAACACCACAACACCTCTTCAAAGATCAACAGTTTTTATGGAGGTCTGTACCTCACTAGCAGGCAACCTCTTGCATAGATAATACAGAACCAGAATAAAAAGTGTTTAGGCTTTTTACACAAATTTATTTCTTTATTCAGACCTGGTCTTGTTAATAGTAGTTAGTGGCCTGTCTTTTCAGTTGTCTGTTTATTTAAATCTGAGGGAAACTTTGTTTAAATGAAAACATTGTTCTTTTAGGAAGCATAGCAACTTCTAACTGTATATGAATTGATACAGAAATAGATGATATATAAATGAAAATTTTACTCAAGGAAAAGCAATGCTCAGGATATTATTAGCAACAGGTTCTAGGGGTTTGGTTACATATAAATAACATATTATAATTAGCATCATAAGGTAAAGTACTATAACATTTAGAGGTCTCTCTCTCTCTCTCTCTCTCTCTCTATATATATATATATTTCTGTAAGAGAAGCTGAAATAAGAGAATACTGGAAAAGCAGTCAGGTAGTCCTCCTAACTATGCACTAAGAAATATTAAGTGGTCAAACAAAGCACTGTATAAATATCAGACTATTTTTTTAAGGACTTTCCTAAATAATTCAATTTGAACTGTTAATGCATCAATACTATTAATGCATTCCTGATTACAGAATTCAAAGGCACTGTTGTCCAAAAGGAAGAAATCTGAGGGCACCTATGTAACAGAGAATGACAAATAAAAAAATTTAAAAAATTAAAATAAATACAAATCTTGCTTATTTCTGAAACATAACACAGTGGGACAGCTATTCCACACACTCATTAATAAACAATATTCTGTGTAGTTTATATACTAGGATACAGCAACCAGGAAAGTCAGGGTTTTACAGATTTAAACCAGGAAACAGTTATGACAAGAACTGAATGTTATGTGTAGTTAAAGTCAAGAGTGCAGATGAAGCAAAGCAGAGAGGTACACAAATGCCTCCTGGGGAAAGCTGCAATAGCAAGAACTTTTGGTGAATAGATTTTTGGACAGCAACAAATAGAAACAAAATACATAATAATCTGTACAACTAGAGGCAAAAGGAAATGAGAAGTAGAATTCTCTCTTTTGTCAAGTAGTTCTTCAGGGGGAAAAAAAGTGAAAAAATTGCAAAGAAATCCTGAGTACTTTCTGGCATTAAAAGGAAACAAGACCCCCTTCTGGCTAAAACAAAATAAAACTAGGGAACAAAATAGGAGAAAAAAAAAAAAAAAAAAAAAAAAAAAAAAGTAAAAAGTATAAGGAAGTCTAATTTTAAACTTTAACAAAGCAATTTTCTGATTTTTTTTTTTTAAATTTTTATTTTTATTTATTTATTTATTTTTTTAAGACAGGACAACGGAATTGCCATTCTGACAACTGCCTTTCTCTCTATTCTCTCTATTCTCTCTATTATCTCTATTCTCTCTGTTCCCTCTACACCATTAAGAATGTGAAGACATTGAAAGTAACCAGTAAAAAAGGACATTAACTGAACATACCAAGCTTATTCTTCACTTTTTCCAGTTATAAAGAGAGTATAATTTTGTATTACAAATCATACAGCTTACCTTCGCACCCAATTCATTATATTGCAACTTCAAAGCTGTAAGCCTTTCATCCAATTCTTTTGGGTTCTCTGTCTGCTGCTTTTGAACAATCTGCCTCCCAGTTTTTATCACCGTTTCCACTTCGGACTTCACCTCACTCAGGCTTTTATATAATTTCTAATCAAATAGAAATATGAAAGAGAAACACCCCTATTAAAATAAGTAAAAACGAAAAGACTATTGAAGCTATTACAAAGACGCACTAGAATTCTTCATTTTGTTTGCTGCACAAAAACATCACTACACATGACTGAACAGCATTCACTCCCATGTGAAAACTAGAAGAGCTGAGAGTGCACAGTAGACACCACGTACGTGACCTAAGGGTGGAGAAAACTCACCCTGAGTGTATGTGTATGTATAAAGTGTATATAGAAGTTTATGAGAAAAATCCACCAGTTTTTCTATTTTTTTCAAGGAGCTAAATTGCAAGGTTCAGAACAACCTGTCATTATTAGTACTGACCCAGCATCCACCAAGTTGAATACAGAAGCAATATGAGGTTCTCCAGATGTGGAGCAGAAACACCCTGCAACCCAGCAGAGGCCCATGGAGAAGGCAGTCCACTTGAAGCCCACAGGCATAATGACGAGCAGATCCCTGTGTGCAGCCATGATGCAAGAAACCATAGGACAGCAGAGCATGTGGCCTGAATGTGGATAATATGACTACATTTTTTAAAATAAATATTATGAGATTTGTTATAGGGAAAGATGTTCTATAAACATGTCCTTAGATCATGAAAGTTATGGGTCTGAAAAAACTAACTGCTGAGTGAAACTAATTAGTACAGGGCTTCTAATTACCATGTAGTTCTGATAAAAATATGAACTCAAGGACAATTGCATTTAAGAAGAACCCAGTAAATAATGAAACAGCATCAACTTCTTCCATGCTTACTATAAAAGAGAAAAACTACCTTCAGGAATGCTGAAGCATGAAAACAAACAAACAAACAAACAAACAAAAACAAACAAACAAACAAAAAACAAACAAACAAAAAAAAAACACAACACTGCAAACAAATGCATGATTGCTCTGATATTTGCCGTTAAAATCTCCCTTTTACTTTTGTCAACAGAGCATTTAACTTTACTTCCTGCCAATGACAAAGGGGCATTAATGTGATTCATAAAGATTTTTTCATATTCATTAGGACATATTCAGGTCTTTTACTTTTGTACCACAAGAAAGTCACAGCAAGACAAGTCTTGAAAGCTGTATTGGGAATAACCAGTGGTTTTTTGTATGTTTGCCATTTCCCAACTAGAATAAATACAGTGCATTGCAACACTCCTAGTTATATTACACAGTTTCAGGACAGTAGCACATTGAGGGAAATACAGCGCACCCAGAAAGAGGAACTCATATCCAGTATTGGAAAGGGGGGATTAGAAAATGTCCCTGAATCGTATTTTGATATAGTGAAAGTCCATAGCCATTGTTCAGAAGTTCACTTCAATGATAATGTTTTGATAATATTTCTTTTCAATTTTGTGATTGATACTTCTTTTCTCATCCTTAATTCTAGGCAGCATTCTGTATTCCTTAGCTCTGCCCATAAACTTCTAAGCTCCGCTCTCCAACCCTCCTGAAAATTGTCCATTGCTTAAAATGGCTCCTATAACTTTTGTTACATAACTTTCCTCTTATTTTTTTTCTCAGATTCTTAATATCTCTCACAAAGATATACTGAAACAATCACAACAAATGCTTTATATTTGGAGGATAGAATAGACTGGAAATTAACATTGTAAGTATTTACCATGCAGTGGTCCAAATGTGACTGTACTACTTCCTGCTCAACACTCTTCGTCTCCAACTTGGGCACTTGCAACTTCACTTCATCTAAAATTCTTTTGCATTCTTGTAGACGCTGCTCAAAATTAGCTGGCTTCTGAAACAAGCGAAACTTCATGGAGACATCCTGCAGCTTTTTCTGAAAAATAAAGAGGTGTGAGTAGCAGATATGAAATGATATCAACATTGAAGACAATTCTTGGATCCATTCCATGATGTTCAGAATCCATTATCAATCAGCACAGTTTTTAATTTAAACATCTGAAATATTTTGGGGAAAATACCAGCAGCAGAGAATCTTGGTTTTCACAGGATGAAAAACTTCTTGCATTATCCAGGGTACTGGATGCAGCATAGCCAATGACAAAGGTGCCCGTATATTGGACTGAAGAAAGGGAAGGTTTTCATATTTTCCAAGATGTATAATGTTGGAGGTGAGGAGAAAATATAGGTTTAATGGCTTGAGCATAATACAAAGAGATCCAGAGTAGATGCTTATCAACTCCTGACCATGTTGCTCCTTCTTGCAATTAGCGTATCACTAATAAACCCTCAAATAAACCCAAGTAAAGTTTCCGGAAAGTAAGTAGGCCTAGCACAAAAATTAAAGTATGAAATTGATTTATATTTCAATCAAAAATACCATAACCTAGAATAAAAAGAAATTAGTCTGAAGGCAAAAATTATATTACAAGCGTAGCTTCTACTTTCAAAATTTTCAGAATTGGTTGTCTTTGTCAATAAGTTATATTGTTTGCTTATGCAATCATCAGGGGAAGAGAAAATAATGAGAAATTAAACTAAGAAAGGACATCTTAATTACCTACAAGAACCTGTTTACCTTTAGAGGTATAGAGCAAATTACTAGTAACATAAGTTTCTCTACTGTTTGAAAAATAGAAGGTCATTGGGAAAAGAATAATTAAATAAGAATTCAGCATTTGCAAACACACTTCTGATATTTTGTCTTCAAATTTTGGACACTTTATGCTAACACATTTATTTTCCATACTATACAAACTTTTAAAGAATTGTAATATGGAATAGAATTAAAGTTTAAATAGAAACATAGCATTTTAAAAATTAGCGTAAGTTTTTGGGAAGGGAAATCGTGTTTCTCCTATTTGTTAGAATTCTGTGAAGGAGTCAAAAATCACACTCCTGTATTAGTGGAAGACAATAACGTGTACTACCGGAAACTCAGATTTCCAACACTTCTTTCCAACTACATTGCTTGTTAAACATTCTTAATTAAACTGAGATCTAATGGGCTATGAAAGGAAGTATTTCCCTAATAAATAAGTGAACAAATGGATCAAAATAGGAAAGAAAAATTTGGATTGAATGGTCTCACATTTTTACAGAGTGTTTGCATACACTAGATTCATACTTAATTAGTTTTTCATCTTCTTGTGATACTTCAGCTTGATGAAGTCATGTCCGAAGCCTGCAATGCCCCATCACTATCTACTACTATTTATGGTGAATAATATATATATATATATATATATATTTATTATTTATATAATATATATATATATATATATTTATTAATATTTATATATTTATATATTTATATATTTATATATTTATATATTTATATATTTATATATTTATATATTTATATATTTATATATTTATATATTTATATATAATATAAACATGATCTATAAAACAGAGAGAAATATGTTATTTGTGGTAGTGAAAATCACTGAAGATTGCACAGTACTGCAGATCTGTTTAAAAACGAACAAAAAAACACACACACACACACAAAAAAAAAACCACAAAAAAACAAAGAACAAAAAATCCCAACGTAATACTGATTAAATTAAGTAATTCTTATGAAAAACAAACAAACAAACAAACAAACAACTGAAGGGAGAAAAATGCAAAACTGTGACTAAGCCAGTACTGCTCATTGTTTCTTCTGAGAAAAATATCCTCTTTAGAAGCACAAGGCTCATTCTCTTTTCACAACCAAAACTACATGTTTATAATGTTTTTAGAGATTTTCCTTTCTTTTAAGTTTTACTGTATTCAATAATGTCAAAATATCAATAAGAATTAGCAATGTGATATTGTAAGGATGTTCACATAAGTTAGTTAAGCAGTTCTGTCCTAGAACCGTTGCCAAGTAGATGGATAGGCTGTAATGGAAAGATAGGCTTCTTTCTGATTTCCTGATTAGAAAGGAATAGGTAAAACATAAGAAACACCTTAATAATATTTCACAGTAACAACAGGAACAAGATTATTAAGGTTGTCTGTTTGTGTGATTGAAAGAAAGATGTTGGTAATAAAATATGCATACCTGTGCCACATCGATTTGGGAAAGAACTCTTTTTGCAGATTCTTTGCCTCGGTTTCGTTTCTTCATTTCGTCCAAACTAATCTCATGGCTTGTTAAATCAGATTGTATTTTCTATTGAAGAACAAAGAATATAGTCAGAAGTGTTTCAAGAAAATGTTAATCTTGTTGACATTATTTGGAATAGTTGACTTTGAAGCATATTTTTAAAAAATACTATGCTGTATACTGCATAAATAGAGGACGTTTTTCAATAAATAACTTCTTCACTTTACACTATTGAGTTTAGTTTCCCTTGATCACAGTCTCCTACACAAACATACAGCTCACTGATGTGGCAAAGATGATGTAATATTACTCAGACAATTTTAATTAAACTGCAGGCAAAAAATATAGATTTCTTTCTTCTGAAGGAAAAAAAAATAAAAATGTGCACTACTTAACACTACTGAAGTGAAATTATTCAATGAGTTTATTGGAAAGTATGATACTTTTGTTTTCCTGAGAAACACAGTGTCCACTCATTTTCCATGCTGCACTTTAGTTATGTCTATAGGGACAACAACAGACAAGTTATTTGTCACATTCAGGTGAGAAATGACATAATTAAATTTTCTTTCCCACAATACCAGGAAAAGTCATCTCAGACTAAATAGCAGCACAATGTGGAGATTCTCTCTCGCCACCAGAAGTTAATAACGAAGCTACAAATAATTATCTTGAAAATACTTTCTCACATAAATTTAATATTTTCAGTTCAGATTTATTTTTTCTTGTCAGTTACAGGGTACTTAAAAAAATATCAGCAACTAGCAAGTTCCTACGATGATTTCCTTCCTTGTATTTTCTCAGGATATTTCGAGAAATGAAAGAGACCACGGTGTAGATAATGAGATCAGATGAAGCACACAAACAAATCTGTGATATTGTTTTAGGTTTAACCTCACTCCAGCTTTTACATTTTTTATTTATTTATTTATTTATTTATTTTATTTTTATTTTTTTAATCATTACAGCCTGGGGAGTCTCAACTGATTTGTCTGCATGATTGTCATGGATTGTTTTATCTGAATACAGCATCTTCAGTGAATCAGTAAGGAGAAACTGTTGGGTAGTAGCGACACTCAAGTATTAAATGCACAGTGCCACATGGTGGTGTAAGAAGCACATGGAATTTATATTTGAAACTAACCCAAAAAAGTTGAGTAGCACATATTTAACTCTGAGGAATCCTTTTTCTTTCTTTCTTTCAGCTTTCTTAATAAACTGATCATTTAATTTGAAAAGAGGTGCTAAACATAATTTTGTTATCTCAGAATAACTGCTGATCAGCTCAACCAAAGATTATTCTTCCTATCAAAGTTCTACATTATTCTGAATTTTTGAAGCAAACAAGGTGATACATAAAGCTTCCCAATCTTTAATAGTTTTTTTGTTTGTTTGTTTGTTTTAAACTGTAACTCTGCCATGTGCTCTTTATAAATACAACACATATTGCTGAACAGTTTGCTATATCTCTTAGCATGGATAAACGGACCTCTGCCCAGAAAACAGCATAATTGACTGAAAGACTCCCATTCCAACTGTGTAGACTCTACTGTAGGATGCCTTATACAAATCAGCTGCTTTCAACTCCACAAGAGAGCTGTGCCAGCAGAAGCTTCAGAGGAGATGTGTCTATTCTGCCACCAGTCAGCAGAGCCGTTCACTAATTGAACAACTCAGAATATTTACCTGTGTAAACTTGATTGTTTATTCCATTTTCCCCTATGGATTTTAAAGAACTTCTCAACCAAACTTCAAAGATCTTCAACATTTGCATTAAGTTTGTGCACTTGTTAATTAAATATTTTTCATTAGGTTCCACTTGCATATTAAAATAAAAAACATGAAAGAGAAAAAGACAGCAGCCTCTATGCTGCTTTTCCCCTCAGTGGGTATAATATAATCAGGTGAATTCTACATCAGAGAACAAAATCTCAAGAATAAAAGCAAGTTCTGCAAAGGCAATGAGCTGAAACTATCCCACGACAAAGTGTGCTAATTTAGGATGATTGAGTTTTATGTTGCATCAGTTGTTGAAGTTCTGAATTAATTCCTTTGACACAGCCTGTGATCACTGTCAATTATGTATTTGAAGATGTACATAAACCAGATGCATCCATGGCATATATGAATTGAAAAATGATAAATTGTATAGGGATCTAAATGCACACAAAAAGCACACTTTTATATCAAGTTTCTCCTACATAGTGGAGATATATAAAAACCATATGAGAAATTAAACCTATACATATTAATTTTTTGTAAATGTTACTTTGTATCCCATTACTTGTAAAAAATATTTACATAATTCACTTTTCAAGGAAGGAGAAAATAATTTCAGAAGTTCAACTGCTAACTAATAAAGCTTAGGATTCAATGCGGAAAAATATGGTGCCTAATCCCATTTTTACACTAATGTAAGTTAAGAGCAAATGAATTAGAATCATTTTCCAAATGAAGCAATTCAAACACAGTCCTGTTATCTAAATATATATTTTTTTTCTTCACACACACACACATAAATACCTGCATGTATTTAAAAACATACACACACCAGAAATGCAACTGAAATGTACAGTTATTTACATTTTAATTCAAAAGACAGGGAAACTTTTATTTCTAAGGGAGATACAGCAAGATTTTCAGGGCTTCATATGTTCAGCTCAGAATATAAATAAAATAATCTATGAACAAGACACCTTATTTTACAGTGATTTTAAACTCTACAGGCATGCTAGAAAGAACAATCTAATAATCATTTTAGAACATGTTTTTAATTTTCCTGACTTTTTTTTGTTGTTGTTTCTTTTTAATGATAGAACAAATAATGGACAAGTAAAAATGAGAATTAGAGGGACAATTTTACTTCAAATGCTCAACAACCATTTCTAAAGGAATACCAAAAGCTGATTTTGTTCAACTTACGCGAGCTATAAAAACTGAAGTACAGGAACATTAATATGCACATTATAACATAAGCAATAATGTTGTCCATGCTCCAATAATTTAGTATCAATTCCTAGGCCACATAATTTAGTACAAAAACCATCTAAGAGTACTGAAGATGAGGGGTTACCTCATAAACAATGGGAATTCTAGAGTCATGGTGTTTAGCATAGCAATTTTGAAGTTAACTTATAGTCTTCCAGGTTACTTATAATTCTATACATTTTCTGGACAGGTATAGAAAATAAACCAGAAGGAAAATGAAACTTATTAAGGGAATTTGCTTGAGCGTCTCAAAGTAATCTCACTTAAAATTTACTTGCACGTTCAAACTGACTGTGTTGCCATTTCCCCCCAGTAGTATGAGGCTGTGGGACAAATACTCTTTGGTTTACTGAGGAAATTGGTAAGCACATCATTTCAATCCATGTATAACCTACCTGCGCTTCCTGAGGCACTTGTGCTGCATCAACTCTGTCTGCAGTGTAGGCTGTCAGCTGTTTGTCTATAGCAGCAAGAGACTCTTGAATTAAGCGGAGGGTTTTGTCAGTCTCCTGGGCAGATTGAATACTCTGTTCAAGACTCTTTTGTCTTCTTACAGCCTAAAAACAATGACAACATTATTAATACTAGCAACAGTAACGCACATGATACATTTTTTTCACTTGATTTTTCTTCTCTAAAAATGCAAGCTAAGAATCAAACAGAATTTTCCTGACTTGTACTCATCCACCTTTTTATAAGATAAGTTCCTCATCTTTTTGCCACTCATTCAGTTCTTTTTATTAAGAAACAAACATAAGAAAACCCATTCCAGACTGCACAGGCAGCTTCTACAAAAAAATGCAGGACTCTGCACTAAGGATTTCTATAATGAATGGAAGTTGGCGAAACTGTATAATAAAACCATCCCAATAGTTCAGCCTTTCATTCTGAGGCATTAGCAGCCCTTCTGATCTTATTATATAGTTCAAGAGATTTTGTTTACTGAGAATAGGGTACAATCCCATCTGCGATAATCCACTTCAGTAAGTGAGAGGGATAAAAGCACTCTTGAGAAGGAGCTCTCATATACAAAATATAAATAGCTTTCAGGAAGACAGCCAGTGCCTACTCTGAAAAAAAAAAAAAAAAAAAAGAAAAAGAAAAAGAAGAGGGTTTCTTACCTTGTCTGAGGGCTTTCCCAATCTATTATCATACTAAACACATTCTCTTTCAGTCATCTTTAATACAATTGTTTGGGTATTTTTTTATTTTTTTTTATTTTTTTTTTTATTTTTTTTACCCTGCTTTTTGAGAAGGATGCTTTCCTTTCAAAGAAGCTCCCTTCATGGTTTACCAGTTTACCAAGTCATAACTGTAAATCAACCTTTCAATCTGTCCTTAAAACACATACGTTTTTAAACACTGGGCAGAAATTGTTTAGCATTGACTATTATTTGTAACAGTTTAGTGTAATTATCAGGTAATAAATAACCTGTTGCATTCTTCCATTTGTTGTTGTGTTCAACTGCTCTCTCATATTTTACCTAGGTTTAGACTTAAACCTAGCAGAATTTCTGCTTTATACAAGGCACATAATCAACTATTTCAAATCCAATAGTTTTTCTCTCAGCCAAATTGCTGACCACCAAACAAAGTGACAGTCTTTCTTGTGACACAAATCACAGAATGAGGGAAGAGGATACTTTCTAGGTGTTCTGTTGTTTTTCAAATGAATTCACGCTTTTCCTCAGTGGTGAGACAGCCATGCTTCAATTTGAATTCACACGTATTACAAAAATCTTTCCTTGAATAATAATATCTCTCAGCAACTCAGTCAAAGATCTTGATTTATCTGTTCCTCATGTAGCTCAGGTTCTCCTATAGAGCTTCACATTTTATAGTTACTTCTTGTGAGTATTTTTCTTAGCTATTGGTATCAAAGAATGCGTATCCAACCAGTATTTACTATATTTGTGTTGTAAGCTGCTTTGTGCTATTTCAGAAATGCTGATCGGATAATCTTGTATCACTGCCTGTCCCAAGATCCTTCTGTGGAATGGGGCAGTGTTACATGTTGGACTTACGCTGTCACTGTAAATGGAAGCACCTGAGTCACCAAGGTGTTACTAAGAAGTAATGAACCACTGAAAAATAAATTATTTCCCAGCACAGAACTGTGGCTGGCTATTTAAATGACTCTTCCTTTCCTCTGATCTAAGATTTTAAATCACAATATTACTGGTCTGCTCAAAGCGGCAGAGTTAAAAACAACAACAACAACAACAACACAGCTTCAATTTACTCTGCCAGTCCTTACAACTGATTTGCAAGACTGACTAATATAAAGTCACGCTGTGTCTTTCCATTATTATCAGTCTACTGGAGAAAATACACTAGACCAGAGACAGGCTAAATAGTTTACTACAGCCCAACTGCTCTTGAAGCACAAAGAGCTGCCTCAAAGGAGGAAATCTATCACACCTCTAGTCTGTATTTACCAATCTCTTCTGCTTTGGTGGAAGTAACCATTTGTCCATTTGCACAGCGGGCAGTACTTTTCCTTAGTTCATAAAAGCTCATCATTTAAATTAAGATAATGAGAATGTTCCAAGTGACTCAAAAACTTAATCCTGTTCACTGGGTAAGTCCCTGGCATTATCACTGGCATTGCAGAACCCATACAAATTCAATTCAGAGAGATGCAACAATATGGAGGTTTCTTCTTTCTGTTTCAGTAGAAAGGTGGCTTGCATTACGGGGCTTTTCAAAAATGAATGAGCATAAAACACACCTACAAGGTTAGCCTGAGTTTCAAATTTATCCTTAAATCTCCTTTAAGTGGTTTTATATGCTCATCTTTATGTGCAAACTTTTATAAGAAATATGAAATTTAAACGGTTTATATAAACACATATTCTAAATTTAAACTTGTTTTCATTTATTCTGATCAATTATTCTTTATTTTAGCAGAAGAGCACTGGTTTTCCTTTAGTCTGAGGGTGAAATATACCATTTAATGTTGACTGATCTGAAGACATAATAGGAAGCTCTAAGATCTGCTATCAGATTATAGTCAATAAAGCTGAAGGCTTTAGTCTCTAAGGGAAAGTGTCTGACAGTTAATTGCTAAATAGGAAATCTCAGGAAAACAACCAACTGTCTAGTTATTTCTGAGCTATGAAATGTTGACAGTTCTGAAGTAAAATAAAAACATGGAAAAAGTTTGTGCTAGGAAGTTGAAAAACAGCAGTTATGAAGTGGAATGTTTAACGAAGCTTGGACTGTCTCTAATGGATTTTTGTGATTGAGACGTATTACAACATCTCTACTTTTTTCATCAGTTGTTAATATATGAATGTACAGTTCTCTTGCATTCAAAGCATTCATTTTGGGCCCAGAATTTATTTTACACTACTCAAGCTAGAATTAACTCTTCTGCAAATTCTAGCCTGTAAAAATATTTGACTTTTCAGTTCCATAGGGATATTCATCTTTGATTAGATGTAGTTCAAAAGTGCAAATTAAACCAATGAAGAGTTCTTCAGGTGCAGTCCATGCCTTGTAGATCTTGTAAAGGAAGCCCTCTTCAAAGCAACTGTGGGTATGCGGAATGAAGAATTCTTTTCTCCTCTTGAGAGGAGAACAAATGAGGAAAATTGCAACAAATGATGAAGGTGGCGTAAAAATTGAAGGTAGCTTACATGAAAAATAACATTTTATACAGCTTTTTGTAAGCCTGGTCTTGAGAACATCCAGCTGCTGTTTCTGGTGTTTGTTGGACAGGATGTAAATAACTTGCAGCATTACAGGAGATGACAGCAACCTGCAAAAGTTCTTCAGGCAATCGTGTTTTGTAGATGCAATATATATATGTATTTGTAAATGCACCAATCCTTGAAAAGTAGATAGAGTGTATGCCATTTATCAGCCAGACCCAGATGTTCAAAAGTAAACTAAACATACTCTATTTGTTAACCAAAGAAGATAAGACATACAAGCATATAACCTTGACGAATCTTCATCTCAGCAGCCATGCAACTTAATTTATACTGGAGAGGTTTGGTTTGATTGCTCTATTAATAGTGAATAAATATTTCACCGACCAGCTTCTGTGTATATGAACATATTGTCTTGGTAATTAACTACATAATTATTTAAATAAAATAAATAACCACATTCACTGAGCCTACTAGCCAGCTGAAGTGACCTTGAACGCAAGCTGAATAGTGCTGTTAATTGCCAGCAGTGTATTCTTATGGAAGGAGAATGCATATTTGGATTTCAACAGGGCTAAGCAAACACCACAAGAAATTTAGTGTTGGGAATCTATGGGACAAAGCACACAATACTTGAGTTTAAAAATTAATAAAAGACTTTGTTGAATAAATGTGACATCTATGTGATATAGAAACAGTGTGACTGAATCATTTGTGATTGAATTAGCTTCTTTACTCTCTTCTATTTGCTTACAGATCTCACTGTGAGCATTTGAATTCTGTACACCAGAGTAGCTTTCCAAGAAGTGAGACTTTCTCCCTCTCCTCCATTTTTATTCTTATTTCAACTGGAAAGCAATGACCTGGACAGGCTCAAGAGGCGGGCCTATGACAACCTCATGAAGTCTAACAAGGCCAAGTGCAAAATCCTGCAGCTTGGTCAGGTCAATCCCAAGCACAAATAGATGTTGGGCAGAGAATGGCATGAAAGCAGCCCTGAGGAGAAGGATTTGGGGGTGCTGATTGATGAGAGATTCAACATGAGCTGGCAATATGTGTTTGCAGATCAGAAGGCCAACCATAACACGGACTGTATGAATATAAGTTAACAGCAGGACAAGAGATGTGATTCTGCCCCTCTACTCTGCTCTTGTGAGACCTCACCTAGAGCACTGTGTCCAGTTCTACAGCCCCTAAGACAAGAAAAGAAGGATATGGAGTTGTTGGAGTGGGTCCAGAGGAGGGCCATGAAGATGATCAGAGAGCTGGCATACCTTCCCTACAAGTACAGTCTGAGAAAGTGGGGGCTCTTCAGCCTGGAGAAGGATCAAGGGAAACCTTATAGCAACCTTCCAATACCTGAAATGGGCTGACAGGAAATCTGCAGAGGGACTTTTTACAAGGGTTGGTAGTGACAGGATGAGGGGAACTGGCTTTAAGCTGGAAAAAGGTAGAGCTAGACTAGATACTGGGAAAAAATTCTTTGCTGTAACGGTGGTGAGACACTGATACAGATTGCCCAGAGAGGTTGTGAATGCCCCATAACTGGAAGCATTCAAAGTCAGGGTGGATGGGGCTTGGAGTAATCTGGTCTAGGGAGAGCTGTTCCTGCCTATAGTAGATGAGGTGGAACTAAATGAGCTTAAAGATGCCTTCCAACTGAAGCTATTTTATGATTTTTTGAATACAACTCTAACATATTTTGTCTGTATACTTATCAAAATAATCTCCAGAAGTCTAGTCAGTTTTTCACAGAACTTATTGTACTTCTCAAATTGAAGACCTGCAAATTTTTTTAGACAAGCAAGACTCTTTCAAAGTCCTGTTTTCAGGCACTGGAAGTCCTCTGTATGCTAGTGGCTTTCTCTTTCTAAGTCAGGAAAAAAGCAGACAATAAGTTGCAGAATCCAGGGAAAACAACTGCATTCAGTTAGGTATTTATAAAAAAAGAAAAAAGAAAAGAGAGAAAAACAAAACAAATCAAAACATACCAAAACAAACAAGAAAAAAGGAAGAAAACTAAGAAGCAGCATACAGGAAGTAATGTTACTTTTTTACTTAAGACACTGTCTAGCAACATAGGGCATGAATTCAAAGGAAACCAGGCACACTTTCCCTCAGCTACACTTATGTCCTGGTTTTATCAGTATTCCACATCAAATGAACATCAATGTGATGCTTTGCTACCACACCTATAAAACTGGACCACCTTTAAAATGTCAGTGTTTGTGGTGTTTGTGCCCTTTTTAGGAACTAAACTTTTGGTGGTGGTGGTTTTTTTTTTGTTTTGTTTTGTTTTGTTTTTTTTTTGTTTGTTTGTTTGTTTGTTTTTTGGTAATGGTGCTAGATAGTCAGCTGTTTAAGGGGAGGAAAAGTCAATTATTAAGTATACCTCCTGCTGCAGTTCTTCCCATCGAGTATTGAACTTCTCAAGTTTCTCATTGATCAGTTCATCCAAGATTCCACCATCGGTTAAAGTCTGAGCTAATTCCCGAATCTGATTGCGATTATCTTCTGGATGTCTCATTAAACGTTCCAAAGACTGAAACAGTTGAAAAAGTAGTTTGTTCTCATTTCTGTAAATAATATTCTACAGAGCAATCATAATTTCCCTTAAAAAATTAAATAAGAAATTTCACATTTTGTGTACAAACAAAATAGAGAGATAAGCCAAAAATATCATTGCCCTCCATCTTGAAAATAAACATCTTGCACCACCCAATTAGTATACCCAAAGAACAACTCTTTATAAAGCAATAAATTGGATGCCTTATTTTAAGCCTGTGGAATATGCTCACTGACAGTATTTGTGTATTTCATATAAAAAAATTGCTCCAGCAACTTGACAGATGAAGCTCAATGGCAGAAAGGCATCACCAATGTAACATTTGGTATTTCAATCCCCTGAAGTTATTAACATAATTTCTAAAAATTTGAAAGGCTCCATGAAAAACAACACAAAATCAGAGTTGCAGTTCTAAAATGAAAATTTGCTTTCACTTTTAACTTACTTAAGAGACAATGTTTTTTACAACGTATATTTTATTATCAACAAAGACATGAGGCATAATACGGTGAATTAATCTATGTCACTTAGTTGGATCTAAATTCAAACTGGTATTGTTTATGTCAGCACTTACATCTAAAGACTCAGAAATCTCTTCTGCACCTCCCTGGACATTTTCAGTTGTCTTGAGTTTCAATTCCACCTCATTCAACCATTTATTTTCTGCATCCAAATACGACAATAATTCATGCCAACATGCCCATACTTCCTGATGGAGAAAAAAAAACAAAAACAAAAAACACATTTATTGGGACTGACACTTAAAGCCAAATTTCACTTATTAAAACATTGAAAAGATGGCATGTTTCATTCCCCAAACATTGCAGTGTCTGATGGTTGCAGTGCCCTATAGTTGATTTTTTTTTTTTCCTTAGTATTTATGGATTCCAAATAAATACAGTATATATCCAAAATATTTTCATCAAATACAGCAAAAACATAATATGAACACTTCTGGGGGGAAAATAAAGCAAAACAACAAAACAAAACAAAAACAACAACAACAAAAACCTTGAATATTGTCTGTTCCAAATATACAAGTTGTCAAATTTTTAAGGATTCATGTTAGAAGCTTGTCTTTATTACAAAACATAATTAAGTTGCTTGAATGGTCTGCACATTAATTACTTAAAACACAAATTCATACAATATCTAAGAATGGGGATTTCAAGAATTCTAATCAAAGCTTCACAGAAATTAATACTCATATAAATTTGTCCTGGTTACAGTTATGATAGAGTTAATTTTCTTCCTAGTGGCTGGTACAGTGCTATGTTTTAGATTAAGGATTGCTGGTGGTAACAATGCAATGCTTTCGTTACTGCTGAGCAGTGCTTACACTAAGTCAAGGACTATTCTGCTTCTGAGGCTGTCTTGCCAGCAAGGGCTGTGGGTTTAAAAAGAGTTCAGAGGTGACAGAACCAGGACAGCTGACCCAGACAGGACAAAGGGATGTCCTATACCATGTGGTGTCATGCTTATCTATAAAACTGGGGGAGCTGGAAGGGGAGACTGCTGTTGCTTAGAAACTGACTGGGCATCTGTCAGCTAGCCAGTGGTGAGCAACAGTGTCGTCTATCATTTTTTTTTATTTATTTTTATTTTTTTTTCCATTCACCCTCTTCTTTTATTTGCTATTAAACTGTCCTTATCTCAAATTATAAGTTTTACCTCTTTTAAAATTATTATTTTTACAAACCTTCCATGTCATTTTGGGGAAAGGGAAGCAAAGAGCTTGGTGCTGCTTAGTTGCCTGACAGGTTAAACCACGATAAAATTACAGGTCATTTAAGTCCTAGAATACATAATATAATGTAAAATATAACTATGTTCTTATTCTCCTGTTTTTTAGTATTTAACATTTTTCACTATCTGAGGATACTTAAGTAAGTAGATAAAAATGGCACATTGCACACATTTTTCCTTTTTTTTTCTTAGAAGAAAGCTGACTTATGACAGTCCATAAGCCAAGATTCCTAGAGTACAATTCATTTCACTTAACCTTGGCTGTAGCAAATTCAAGTGTTTGTAAAGGTTAGAAAGAGATATTACCATACAATAACATCATCACTGATAAGAGCAAACACAGCTTACCAGTTTAGATTAGAGACCTAATTTTCCACAGTAAAATTTGGAGGAGATAAGTTTTACCCAACCACATATTTGTCCTCTACAAAGTTAGCTAATACGAGTTAGTTCACAACAAAATAAGCATATCTAAATCACCACGACCCCTGTGGAAAATAAGAGCAGTTCCAGGGCAAGAAACTAATGGAACTGGCCAAAATGGTAGGGTCAACTCAGAATGTGAGAGACATATTCAGATTGTCAGCTGATCAAATGCTATTCCTGTCCAGCTTCAGAATCATTTAATCAAAACCTTTAGCCATGGAAGAACGAAGCCTAGATGAGCTGGTGAGGACAACATCACTGGGTTTCTACAGAAACCAGATGCTATGCTTAATCTCAGAAAGTGTAAGAAATTCCCTCTAGGACTAGAGGGAATGGTTTCAAGCTGTGGCAGGGGAGATTCAGGCTGGATATTAGGAAATATTACTTCTCAGAAAGTGTGGTCAGGCATTTTAATGGACTGCCCAGGGAGGTGGTGGAGTCACTAACCATGGGGGTGTTCAAGGAACAATTGGATGCTGTGCTGAGGGATATGGTTTAGTGGGAGCTATTGGTAATAGGTGGGCGGTTGGACTGGATGATCAATTAGGTCTTTTCCAACCTTGGTGATTCTATGATTCTATGATATCTGAGAAGTCATTACTGCCTATCATATACAAAGCATGCCTGTGACTTCTCTTTAGTTTGACTCTCCAGCACATACAGTTCTCATTAAGATTTAGGTAAATGGCTTACACACACATTGTATTTAGTATGTAACTAATACATCCAGGAATGCTTTAGGCAGCTCATAGTCCCATACAATAATTCATCTTAATTCCCTACCTCACTTCTGCAGTTAGAATAGCTACAAATACAAGGATTAACAAAGACATCCAACCTCTAAAGTTTTGCACTTTCCATTCAGTCTGTTGCAGAGTCTCTGGTAGCTGGTAATTAGAACATCAAGCTCCTTTTTCAAAGCCTCGTTAGCTGCAGGTGGTGCCTTTGCTATAAAATTATTCACGGAATCAGTAATAAGCTTCACTTTCACTTCTTTCTGCATGGCCTCCTCCTTTGCTCTCTGTAAAATAAAAATCATAGTTCTGGTTTGAGAAAGAAGCAGATTACAAATAACTCCTTCAGAATTGTCTCTGTCAGAAGAAAAAACAGCCAAACAACAAACAAAACCCCATATTCAATAGCTAATTAATTCCCAGAAGGTCTATGAATTAACCTTGAATGCATGCAAAAACCTTGTTTTCATTTTTTTGGGAATACATCACAGAATCGAAGAAGTTGGAAGGGACCTCAGCAGATCATCAAGTCTAACACCCCCACTAAAGCAAGAACCCTTACTTTAAAGTTCTTCCATATGTTAGTACGGAACTTCCTACATTCAAGTTTTTGGCCATTACTTCTTGTCCTATTGCTATGTATCACCAAGAAGAGCCTGGCCTCACCCATTTTCCTCCCACATCCCTTTAGATATTCATAAGCATTTATCTAATTTCATCGCAGTTTTTTTTTTTTTTTTCTTTTTTTTTCTTTTTTTTTTTTTTTTTTCTTCTCTAGTGACTAGTTACAGGCCTCCAACTAGATTGCGCTGCTGATGACAATCCTCTGAGCTCTGTTAGTCATCCAGCTCTCAATCCACTTCACTGTCCACTCATCTTTCCCATATTTTCAAAGTTTCATTACAAAGATGGTGTAGAAGATAGCATCAAATGCATTGCAGAAATCTAGGTACATGACATCCACTGCTCTCCTCCCGTCTATCCAGCCAGTGATGACATCACAGAAGGCTATCGGGCTTAAGGATGATTTCACCTTGGTGAATCCACACTGACTATTCCTGAAAACCTTCTTCTCTTCCATTTACTTGGAGAGGATATCCAGCAAAAGATACTCCATCACCTTTCCAGGGATGGAGGTGAGGCTGATTAGCCTGCAGTTTGCCAGATTCTTCTTCTTGCCCTTCCTGAAGACCACAGTGACACTGGCTATTCTTCTGTCTTCAGAGGCACCTCCCCCTTTTACCAAGACCTTCCAAAGAGGATAGAAAGCAATTCAGCAATCATCTTTGCCAGCTCCCTCAGCACATGTGGGTGCATCTCATCAAGGTCCATGGATCTGTGTGCATAAATTTTGACCAGACACTCTCTGACCAGATCTTCCTTGACCAAGGGGAAGCCTCCCCTTCCCCAGACTCTCTCTCTTACCTGCAGGGTCTGGGGTACCTGAGGGGCTAGTCTTAGCACTGAAGACTGAAGCAAAAAAGAAATTCAGAATCTCTGACCTTTCAGTATTCCTTGTTACCAGGGCACCCACCTCTTCTAGTAGTGGATCCACATTTTCCCTAGACTTCCTTTTACTGTTGACATAATTAAAATATAAATATATATATATATATCTTGTTATCCTTTATATATACATGATACTCAATGCAATTTAATAACTTAATCATTTAGTTTATGTTAGATTAAGCTATTTCATTTTTTCCAATAAACGCTCCAATGCCATAAAACATTACAGACCACAGATGAGAACTCCCTGAGACTCAAAGAAGTTAACATGAAACCTTTTTCCTATCTGAGTCTGTGGAACTTGCACAAAGTAGAATAATTAGAAACAGGTTGTCATTGCCAGAGATAACTAAGCACTTTGCTTCTGTCTTCCCTGTCTCCTATCTCTGGGAAGAAAAGTGCTGCAAAACGAACAGAATTCTTGACCATATTTATAGCTTGTTATATGAAACAAGAGGTAGTTGCAAACCTTCAGGGATAACCAGGACCAGGTGCAAAGATGCATAGTAACTAAACCTATCTGCATAGGTTCAACTGCCACAATTTGAACACTTGGGTTGGGGTGATCCCAGCATCAACCTGTGGTACTGTGTCCAGTCCTAGGGACCCAAGCACAAGAAAAATACAGGGCTGTTGAAGCAGGTGCAGAGTGGAGACAAGAGAATCAGAGAGCTGGAGTACCTCTCCTATGAAGAAAGGTTGAAGGAGTTGCACTCATTCAGACTGGAGAAGAGAAGGCTCCAGGGAGACCACACTGCGGCCTTCCAGTACTTTAAAGTAGCTTATAAACAAGAGGGAGAACAACTTTTTAAATGATCTGACAGTGACAAGGCAAGGTGCAGATTCAGGTTAGATGTTAGAAAGAAATTCTTTATTCTGAGGGTGGTGAGGGTCTGGCACAGGCTGCACAGAGAAGATATGGATCAATCTCTGAAGGTGCTCAAGACCAGGTTGGATGGGACCTGGGCAGCCTCATCTGATGGGTGGCCACTCTGACCATGGAAGGTGATTAGAACGATGTGATCTTTTAGGTCCTTTCCAATCCAAATCATTCTATGATTCTATAAAAATCAAGTATCCAACAAAGTAAAAAGGAAAAAAAAACAAAAACAAAAAAACCACAGTTAATAATGTAAAGCTTTAAATATCCTTAAACTTTACTTGATACTGGCTACTGCTTTAAATTTCAGGCTGAAAAACTAGGTATCAAAAGACTCCTTTCTGAATCCAGAGTAGACTATAAAAGACACCTCAAAAAGAACTTTAAAAGCTGTTCAAGGACTTTGTTCATCTTTTACCTTCAGTTCTTCAACGGCTTTCTGTAATTCGTCGGGTGTTTTATACTCAAAATCTCTTTCCAGATATTCTTCCTCAGCTTGTGTTATCCATTCATGCATCTCTGACAAATCCTTTCTGAGGCTCACAGTCTTATCCAAACCACCTTTTAATGCTGCCTTCTTAGCATGCGCCTTTAAAAAAGAAAACATTATGTGGTACGTAAAGCAAGTATGCTGCATGAACTCAATGGCATTTTAGTCTGAAAAGAACTAATCTCAATCCTATATTTATAGGTATAAATCAGATAGCTGTTATTAGTAAGTACTTGGATGGACAGACAATAATAAGTAAAGGGAAAAGTACAATATATGTGTATTTATATATTTTTTTCAGTGAATATTGCTGTGCTGAATGGATTTCTAATGATCCTCCACATACTGAGTTGATAAGAAAACACATCTGAAAAATATCACCCAGGAACTCTGCTATAAAAGATGCAAAAAGAACAAGCAATATGCATAGCTTATTCTTGCTGATGAATTCATTATCAGATCTCTCAAAAAGGTATATATTCTAAAGAGAGGTAAGTAAAAAAAGGACACTTCCTCTGGAGGAAAATACTTACCTGAGAGTGAAAAAAAAACTTGCATTAAACCCTCTGGCAATCACTAATACTATATTGGTGTCATGTAAATTATGCTATACTACCATTTATAGAATTGTGCATCAGCCTACTAAACTGATCATAACTAATAGCAGTGAGTGAACCATCTTTTGCTGTATAAATAAGTTATACCAAAAACACCTAATTGCCATGGTGCCATTTTTGGAATTGGGTATGTAGAGCTGATCACTCCAATATCCTGCAAAGTGATGCTACTTAGGTAAATCTTATTTTTCAGTATAATCAGGAGGAACTCTGCCTTAGTTTCTGACTCTTGCTGGTTTGGTTATCCATTCTTAAGGGCTGGCTGTCAAACATTCTTCACAATTGTTGTTTTACAGAACAAAACAGGATAACACCAAAAGGTTATGATCAACAAGTGTGAAAGCAGAACAATATGGGGCCCTGCAAACTTGCTTCTTTCTTAGTCATAGCACTGGAACAGAGAGACTTGGAAACAGTATCAGAAAATCAACTACCATCTTACAAAATCAGAGTAACTGCATGTATACTAACCCAAGCTGACTTTTTCAAATCCTTTCAATCAAATTTTTACATTTACTGTTTCTCATGTGCTTTAAGAGCTGTTACTGAAGAAGTTATATTAGAAACAACTATTGAGATGCAACATTTTGTTTAGTGTATTGAACGGGAACTATTACAGGATAATTTTCAGGGATGTCAGAATGAATCTGTTGCTGACTTGTGAACTTAAAAGGCTTTACATAAAATTTCTTTGAAAGAAGTGCAAAGCTATCTGATGTATTAATATTCTGAAACTCTATTAAATTATTAATATTAAAAATAATATTAAAAATTGACATTAATCAAATGGGAAAGGCTACAGAAGATCATCAATAAAATGTATTAGACATTTGGATGTCTTTAAAATATCTTATGTTTTATATCTTATGTTTTATAATTGTGCTTATCAGATAAATGAAAGGATGACATTTTGCACATGCACAGTAATTTAACTAATAACAGTGTCAATTTATCTGTTTATTAAATGGGTATAGCATACCTTCGGAATTCTCTCTTTGAGAAGGTTTCATTTCTTATTTCAGTAAGACTGAAAGACTTAGCATTCCTTACTATTCATATCAGAAACTTGGCATACTTCACACATCTCAATTGAAATGTGTGTCATTATCTTGTATTTTTTTGGTTTCTTTCCTATCCATTGGGTTTGCACAGAAGAGCAAACTCTGACAATGAAAAACTGGATTATTAGTTTAAAATGTACCAGTCACAGAAGGAGATTTGATACCTGTTGACAAATATGTTCCCATTGAACATTGAGATCCTTGAGTTCTGTTGCTATTCTGGAAGCAAATTCTGGCTCTGCTTCCCTCTTCATTTTCTTCCCAATTTCATTAACACTGTTTAAAC
Organism: Excalfactoria chinensis; assembly: GCF_039878825.1. NCBI lineage: Eukaryota > Metazoa > Chordata > Aves > Galliformes > Phasianidae > Excalfactoria > Excalfactoria chinensis. The sequence goes on along the minus strand of NC_092825.1, from coordinate 108,848,897 downwards.
TCGGCTGGATTGTCTGGATATCATTTACTAAAGCCTGAAAGAATAGTAGAAGATTAGGCAAAAAGCACTCATGCAAACCATGTGATTTATACTTTTCTATCAAAACACTTCTACATGAGATTCTAACATGTCTTTGGTCCAGACTGCAACTCAAATGAGCACAATTAATAGACTTCACTATGAAAACAAATAAAAAAGGAATGAGCAACTGAAATGTGGTGAGCTATTCTATATCATATGATGCTAATTTGTAAAATAAATGAAGTTTTAAATATAAATTTACTACACACTAGATGTACAAATATACAAATAGCGTATAAATATGTGTATATGCTACACGATGTTATGTTATAAATTGCATATTTTATTTCTGTTTGTGAAAGGACACCCCATCATAAGGGTGAAGCCATCTTACTAACTATGCATTACCCTTGGTTTGGTAATTCACCTGATAGCTTCATTAGAATGATCTGAATGGTGATATTTTCAGGTTATTTCTAGTTATTAGAATTTTATTTGTGGTTGAATATTATTTAAACCCTGAGGTAGCTCTAACTCACCACCTCCAATTTTATTTCCTAAGGCCTTCTTTAGTCCTTCAGATGTTACCTAGGCTTCTTACACAGTAGAAAAAGCTGTAAGTGTAAAAATACAAATGGTGATGATGATTTTGATAACTTTATTATATACTATACAATAGTGGCTAATACTAATGTAAATTCTTCATAAACTCAGATGACATTCTAAAGGAGTTGCATGCAACTCCCAGCTCTGTAAGAGGTAAGAGTTGTTCTATATAAATTATAATCATTTTTATTTCAATAAGGGTAAGAGAGTAATTTTGAGGGGATTGTAGTTCTTTAAGATCAGTACATGTCTTTCATAATATTTACACAACCGGCCAGAATATTTACAGAAATTGTAAACTCGGTTGAACACGTTGTCAGAGACTATTATGGGTTACAAGATTCACTACACTTACATACTCTGTTGGGACAGGCAGAAAAAAACAACAAACAAACAAACAAACAAACAAACAAAAAAACACCTGTGAAGGAAGTATCAATACTTCATGATGCTTTAAAACTCTGCTGGGAGAAAATCCTGGGACTTCAAAGTTGAGTAAGAAAAATGGATGCAACTCACAATAACTGCAAGTTATTTCAGTCCAGTCAGAAAAGCCTGTAAATCATGCATGACTAGTAGATGCAGAAGATACTCTGATATGGATCAGTCAGCACATAATAAGTACACAGGCAATGTTTACAAATTCATCAAACTAAATAAGCAACTATCTTATGAGGCTACTAACCTATACATTGTTGCAAATCCGCTCTTGTGAATGTTTTGCTTCTGTTACAAATGTTCACTGAAGTCCCTGTATTCTTTCTCTGTGTATATTCAGGTTCCCCATTTTACTATGTGAATCCATTTTATGATGTGAATTCATTTTTAGGAATGGTGATCATTTGTATAATTTCTATATATGATCAATGCACAGAGATGAAATAGTTGTCAAGCAGACAAATAATACTCACTGTACACTGTTCAAGTTGTTTTTCCAGAGCTTCTGAATCACCAAGAGCAGGCCATTCCTCCTTCAGAAAGACATCTACTTCAGCCATCCACTTCTTCAATGTTTTTGTATCATTCTGTTTATTAAGAAAATATTTTATATTAAAAAAAAAAAATATATAGTGTTAACAGCTAATAACATAAACTAATAACATAATTAATTCTGTCACTGTGACTAGAACTCACTACAATTTAATATTGAGATTACTGTACTGTCTTTATATACTTGAAAAAAATTTAAACAAAACAAACAAACAAAAGTAATTTTATCTGGGACTGCCATCAACTCCTACAAGCAGACTACTTTTGCCCAAGATCCAAGTGTCTACAATTGGGGAATTTTCTATCTCCCAAGTCTATGCTTTCCTGATATTATTTGTATTTAGATGTTGAATGCACATTCATCAGGTCCTTGTATGGCTTCAGACTGTCCACACTTGGCCATAATTCAGCCTCTTCTATCCCTTCTGTGATTCACTATAAACTTCAGGATCATTTTGGAAGTTGCATGTTCTGTTACCTATCTCAATCAGAACACAATACAGAAAACATTCCACACTATGCAGAATAATAAAGTTGTAAGCAAAACAGTAACCAAAACAAATTCAGTCCAGAAACTGAAATCATGTAGTGACTCAATGACAATAGTTGAAGATTTTAGAGACTGAGTCTCATTTAGTGTTTATAGTACTGCAATATTCATAATCAGTAATTTGCATTCAATATGCTTAAATTAAACCTTGAAAACATCAATAATAAAAAATCTGGACATCAAATACCAAGGAAGCATTACATAGATAATATAAGACCCTAAAAGGAAGAATGAAATATGATGATCTACCAAGAGCTGGACCATATCCAGCTTTGCTCAATCCTAGAGATGAAGGTGTGTTAGCTGGTAACAGCTGATAATTGTGGCTTTTTCTTTAGCTAGGTTTAAAGATGACAAATCCGGGAAAAAAAAAAAAAAAAAAAAAAAAAAAAAAAAAAAAAAAAAAAAAAAAAAAAAAAAAAACACATATATGGTTACAAACAAATAAATAAATTTATGTAATATTTGTTTACTTGCTGACAGGTTTTTTTCTTTGTTTCTTTGTTTGTTTTCTTATTTCCTTCAAAAATGTCCCATAGAAAAGTTCTATAGATTTAAGAGGTGGAGTGAAGAAGAAAACTCACTGTCAAATGAATGCTATCTTTTTCTTCTCCTACATAATAAACTTCAAGTTGAAATATACTTTTTATGTAGAGAGCCAGAGCATTCATTGCAAAGATGAATCTGTAGTGACAAAATGGATCTGTTTTGCACAATTGCAAATATATCACTGTACTATTGATAAAATCAATTTTCAGCTTTCCTAGTCATATTGAGCATAGGTATCAAAGTTTTGGTATTAGGGAACATGAGGACTCAAATCCATGACTGCAGAGGAGAGAAAAAATGTAAGCAATATGAACACCAACACTCAGGTTAGTGAAGGAGCAAGACAAAGTGCTGGTTGAGAGGAAGAATGTCCCCACATCCCATGGGGAACCTCATGCCAGAGCACGTGGATATTTCCTGAAGCAAGATGCAGCACAAGATGAGAGCACACTGGAGCAGTTTTCCTGAATGATTTATGTGCTAACCATAAGTTCCAGGTCCCAAGCCCCTGAGCTGCTTGGCTGGGAGAGGAGTACTTAGCCTATATGCTAACATCATTTTCTTGTGTAATGCTGATACATGTGATATATAAGAAGAAATTATCAGAGTGAAAAAACAAACAAACAACGTTAGGTTTCAGTAATGTCATTCTAAATACTTGAAAATCATATAACTGTGCAAGTGAGGCACATTTGCAATTCTTGGCAACTGCTGCCAAGATACTACCATGCTACAAATGCCATTAACTACATATCTATTAAAGTCAATATGGTTAAAACTACTTCAGCTGCAATACAAAGTACTTTAACTACATTGAAAAAGTAAGTAGAGAAATATTAATAGCAATTTCAATGAAGCTAATGTTATTTAGAATTCAAAGAAAAATCCTGGACCCACCAAAATCAAGCAGAAATTTCATCAAATTTTAACTTTATGTACTCTTTTGATGTTCTATTTTATTGTTATTTCTTGAGAGGTATGCTCTGCTATTCATAAGGCCATGAGTCACCTCAGATGAGGCTGAATAAGTTTGTTTAACCTGGAATCGTTGGAGTTTAGTCATAAGATCCTCAAGTTTCTGGCAATGTTCCACCAACTGTGATGACAACTTCTTCCAGCGGCTGATGATCAACTCAACCTCTGATCGGTATTTCTGGCTGACTTCTGCAGGGGCTTTCCTAGACAATTCTTCAACAGTTGTGTTGAGATAATTCAGACTTTTTTGCTGCTCTTGCAGAGAACTTTGTAGAGCCTATGAAATAAGCAGTAAATAGTATTCTGACTTATGTATTAGGCAATTCTGAACAAACTTTTTTTAGCCATAGATGAGGCTGCTGGAGCAAGGATTGAAAACTCTAAACAGAGGTTGTCTTTGCTAAAAATTTCAATGACTTATGCTACTAAAGTATATGGAATTGCTTTTCTCAAACTACATTGCAGAATTTCTAGTTTGACTAATAATAATTATAACCAGAGTTGTTTATACTAGTTCATGGAGGTAATTCAATCACACTTCAATAACTTGAAATAGGAATTTCCTAAGATCCTAAAAACTACATTTTAAAGCAATCAGTCTATGCATGGAGAAGAAGAGTAAACTTAGAACTGCTTTTGTGATTTTAAATTTTGACTACCTATTATCCCGAATTTCCTGCATCTAGTTTCTTCTGTCTGTATTCCGCTTCCCTGTTTCTGCACATTACTTACTACTTGTATCAAACAACATGTTTATTATTCATCAGATTTTAAAACAGTATCAAACATTAAAATGCAGGGAAGGTTTGTACCTACTGGCAAAACTTGTCCCACATTTCTGTCTGCTTGTAAATCTGTCATGAAATGATGCATATTGTGCATTTTGCAAAGCACAAGCAGTTCCATATGAACAGAAAAAAGTTGAAATGACATAATCCATACTTAACAGATAAAATTATCATATAAGAAATATTTTATACATCATGGAGACACACAAAGGCTCTTTCTTAACATTTTCAATATTATTATAAATTTGGTTTAAGTGATGTGTAACATTTTTACTCCCTTAACTAATGGAAGATGGTAGAAGTAACTATCCACTGCCCTCTGAAGTCCTTGCCTAAATCTCTAATGGATATAAATCACTCCATAAGCTTCAGTAGACTCATCAACAACTACGGGTTCTGGTCCTCTGAATTTTTTTATTTGGGACATTCTTTCCACAGTCTGAATACTCACCTTGAGCTCCCCGAGTCTCTGTTCCATGATTTCATATTCAGCAACTGCAACTGGAGGTATGGAGACTTTAGTTTCTGACTGCTGGATCCATGAAAGTATAGTAGTCACTGTGTCTTTATAGCGCGCAGGAGGCAAACTGTCAAAAACTGCATTTAGTGGGGAAGAAAAAGGAAAGAAAATCTTTTCACACACAACTACTGGTTTTGTTGAAAGAAGATGTTTGATAGAGGACCTAATCTTACTGAACTCAATAGCCATTGTGCAAGAGATTGCAACACATCCAGTATGTCAGCATCACATTTTTCCAAGAATGGAGGAAGAAGAAAACTTTTGAAGAATGAATACACTCTTTCTCATAGTTATAATACATATTTGTCATTTTATCAGGTGTGTATCATTTGACTCTCTTGTTCTAGGTCAAATGAAAATCTACATGGCTAAATCAGTTTAAATATGTGTGTTTAGAGATCAACATCCAAACCACTGTACTTAACCCAAAATCTAATTTCACAAATGTAGCAGGAAACAGCATTGTCTTTTATGGCCCATGCTTGTCTGTTTAATGTTTCTTTTCAAGTAAAAAGTTCCATTTAGGACATCTGTTAAAAGATTTGAAGATTGATCTCTCTTCTACAGTAAAGCTGAATTTTATTGTCCTCTGCTCATTACAGCAACATTAGAGTTGCCATAAACAGACAACATCTGGAGCACACGCTAGCAACTCATAAGCAGAGATACTCTGTCTGCCCTCAACTATGCTATCTTCTACAGTCATTGAGGTAAGTACAGACAAAAAACAAGTCTAGTTCATTGAAACATTTTCAACTTGTACCATCTAATAATGACGTATACACAAGCTCAAAAAAGATTACAACTATTTTTATCTTGTGTGTGTTTCAGAAGGAACTGTACTGAAAATTGATATAGTTATCCAAAAGCAATTTTGACAGACAAGTGCAAGCTTGCTTACATTTTCATAAAACAGTGGTTGGCAGAATGCACTGCTCAAATTAAATTATTTTTTTAGTTTATTAACAGAATGATTCTAGAAAAACTGTCAGGAAGACATCTCTACAACATACTAAAGTCACATCTACTTAAGGTTTCTCTCTTGCGGAGAAAAATGTTTCAGAAATGCTGATGTCATCTTTTGTATTTTATGAAGAAATCTACTATACAGCTACTGAGTACTCATGAACCTAAGGTCCACAACAAACAAAACTAACTTGTGACAGACACTTAGTTTCACAGAAAAATATTTCCTGTAAACAAATCATAACAGAATATCACAATACTCTCATCTGCCAGAAAGATAATGTAGTAATCACAGAATCGCAGAATTGTAGGGGTTGAAAGGGACCTCCAAGGATCAGAGTCCAACCCCCTGCAAAAGCAGGCTCCCTACACCAGGTCACAGAGGTAGGCATTCAGGTGAGTCTTGGATATCTCTAGAGAAGGAGACCCCACAACCCCCCTGGGCAGCCTGTTCCAGTACATGTAACACTAAATAAATAAATAAACAAATAAATAAATAAATAAATAAATAATCTGAACCATTATAAATTAAGGTAGAAACAGAGAATCATAGCGTAATTAAAGTTGGAAAAGACCTCTAAGATCTCCTAGTCCAACTGTAAGACCATTCCCATCATGCCCATGAACCATGACCCTCATTGCCACACCTAAACATTTCTTGAACATCTCCTGTGATGGCAATTCCACCTCCCTAGGCAGCCTGTTCCAATTCCTCTCCACTCTTTCTGATAAGAAACTTTTCCTAATATCCAACCTGAAGGTCATTCCATGCAGAGCAGACATATAGGAAGAATGAGAGACCGTTAGAGACTTCTGTTCTCTATCATTTTAGGACACTCATCCCAATCTACACAGTGCTGACACTGAAGGACACCTACTGCTGTGGCTGGACAGGAAACAGGAGCACTGTGCAGTACAGTACACAAATACAGACAGGAAAAACTCAAGCTCAGCCCTTGCTTTGTGACAGTAAAATTCAGGTAACAAGCACTACTTATCTTAAAATCAATTGGCTATTTTATGTGGTCTTGCTATAGTAAAATTAGGTAAAGCAGAAACAGTAAATATACAAAACTATATGGAGAATAAAACATTAAGAAGTGAGCATTTTCCATATTTTTCTGTTGGTAGGACAGTAAATAGTGTCAACATATTAAACAGTGTGCATTTAAAAATATATATATATTACAAATCTCTCGGCCATCTTCAGTGTCACAAATAATTGTTACACTCCTTAAGAATAAAATTCTACACACTATTTTTTCATCACATACTATGGCATATTTGTATTTTATTTTATCAGTTGTCTTATACATCATCACCTTCTCCATTTGTGTGCATATGTGAAATAATTACTACATAATAATGCAGTGCTTTTGGGGAAAAAAAGAAAGACAACAAAAAAAAGCACCCTTATTTTAAAAAAGAATCATTCTCAATAAAGTAACTCAGGAGAAATACCAGAAAGATCCACTAGAAGGAGCTGGTATTCTGTCTAATTTCAAAATACTACGGTCATTTTGAGATATCATTTCTAAGGGAAAAATAATCTCTGCTGTTGAGAAAGATTTAAATTAATATTTTTATCTGATACTTCAATTTTAATTTCTAATCAAATATGTTAAGTGTACAATAGTCATTGGCATGTGGGTCAATAATAATATCACCTTCAATTTTAGTGTATCCTGTCCCTTTCAAAAATGTGCTTTACAACTACTACAAATAATATCATAACTAGCAATCATACATTTCTCACTGAAGAAAAGAAACAGTTTACCACATGATGCCCTAAAATAGGTATTCTGCTTAATGAGTTTTGTGGAGCTAAGTTTCTACTCTATACATCTAGAGGAGATTCATTGCCAAGAGAAAACTCTCTTCTCTACTGACAGAGAAAGCTCTGTCTTATAACCCAACTAAAGAAAGCTTGATATTGCCAAAACGTATCACAAAATCTTCTATATCTGTTCTGTCAGAAGGAAATCTGATGGTAGAACTACACCAAATATAACTTCTACTTCTTAACAGTGTACCTTTTCCTGTTTTCTTACTGTTTCACCATAATTTCAGATAAACTAATCCAATTGCAAAAAGATTACATAAATTGTACAATAGGTTTAGTGCAACAGAAACGATGGCAAAAGTAGGAAGGCAAAATGTATATGTTCAATCTCTGCATTCTAGTCAGGCAAAATCACCTTTTGTCATGAATACTCACTGGTCTGTAGTTGTTTTTCTCTGGTGTGCATGTCAGCAAGTATTTGTTTGAAGTGGCTGGTAAAAGCAGCAAGGTCAGCATCCAGAAAGACTGGCCCTTCCTTCTCTTTCAGAGCTTGACTTTGAGCTTTTAGCCGTTCAATTTGGGGCTGAAGAGTTGACATTCGGATGATTTCATCCTGTATGTTTGGATTTAAAAGGAAATAATAATCAAGATAAAGCCATCCTAGTGCCATGAACTCACAATTTCACTACACACTGCAAAATTACTTTGCTTTCAAAGTCAGTAATAGTAAGAACAAATACCATTGATATATTTCCATATTTTCTAACCAATCAATAGTTCTGGTTCCCAATATGACACTTGCTGCTGTTTAAAATCGCTTTCACATTGCATTATCACTTTAGTAATGTAACACTAAAGTGACTGTACATCCAAATTCCATGTCTGAAGAGTATTCCTTCCATATGGAGGTGAGGAGATAAAAATTCCACATTTGCTATGGTCCTGAACCTGTCTCATGAGATCATGTGCAGTTCAGCTGTGTCACAGTAATGTAATACAAGTTGAGGTTCTGCTATCTTATCTTCTGGAGACCTTTTACAGACTGTAACACTAGCAATTAATAAGAAATTAGTATTAATAAGAAATGAGAAAAGTTAATATCTTTCAGTAAGCTTCTCTAAACAGCAGGTTTTTGCAAGAAGACAGAACACCTGCTTGAAGATGTGCAAAACAGAATAATGGGAAATAAATAGGAAATAAGAAAAAAATAATAGCAGGATAGACGTAAATTTATTTCTCAAATGTTGCTTCAGTTCAAAAGCTTCAAGAAGCAGAGACTTGGTAGAATCATGCATCTACAAACATGTAACAAAATTTATCGGTCACTACATCTCAATTTACAAATTTTTTGCATGTCAAAAAGTATTAGATAGGAAGTGAGTGCAGATGTAAGAAGCACTCCACATTTCAACTCTTCCTCAAATGTTGATCAAATTTCTGAAATAGGCATTGTATTTCTGTCCCCTTCAAAAGCCCCTACATGGCAGTTCAAAACCAAGATACATAGGAAAGAATGGATTTGTGACACAATACCCCTGCTATGTGCAGGGTCGCCAACCACCAGACCAGGCTACAAAGAGCCACATCCATCCTGGCCTTGAATGCTTCCAGGGATGAGGCACCCACAACTTCTACAGGCAACCTGTTCCAGTGCGTCACCACCCCGTGTGAAAAACTTTCTCCTCGTATAGAATCACCATAGAATCACCAAGGTTGGAAAAGACCTAAAAGACAATCCAGTCCAACCGTTCACCTATTACCAATAGCTCCCACTAAACCATGTCCCTCAACACAATATTCAATCGGTCCTTGAACACCCCCAGGGTTGGTGACTCCACCACCTCCCTGGGTAGTCCATTTCAGTGCGTCACCACCCTTTCTGAGAAGTAATGTTTCCCAATATCCAGCCTGAATCTCCCCTGCCACAGATTGAAACGATCCCCTCTAGTCCTATCACTAATGACATGAGAGAAGAGGCTGACCCCCAGCTCACTATAGCCTCCCTTCAGGAAGTTAGAGAGAGCAATGAGGTCTCCCCTGAGCCTCCTCTTTTCCAGGCTGAACATTCCTAACTCCTTCATCCTCTTCTCACATGGCCTGTGCTCCAAACCCCTCACCACTTTTGTTGTCCTCCTTTGAACACGTTCCAGGGCCTCAATGTCTTTTTTGCAGTGAGGGGGCCAAAACTGGACACAGTACTCGAGGTGCGGCCTCACGAGTTCTGAGTACAGAGATAAAATCACCTCTTTGCTCCTGCTGGCAACACTGTTTCTGGTATCTCCCCTGTTTTAGTTTAAAACCATTCCACCTTGTGCTATTACCATCAGCCAAGTAAACAGTTATTCCACCCCCCTGTTTATATGCTCCCTTCAAGTACTGGAAGGCCCAGGAGCCTTTTCTTACACAAGCTGAACAAGCCCAGGTTCCCTCAACCATTCTTCATAGGAGAGGTGCTCCAGCCCTCTGATCATCTTAGTGGCGCTCCACTTGACCCACTCCAAGAGCTCCGTGTCCTTCCTCTGCTGGAGGCTCCAAGCCTGGATACAGAACTCCAGATGGAGCCTCACAAGAGCTGAGTAGAGGAGGACAATCACTTCGCCCTCCCTGCTGGTCACCCCTTTTTTAATACAGCCGAGGATATAGTTGGCCTTTTGGGCTACAAGAAATAGTGTAGGCTATAATCCAGCCACCTATTGGCACACATGGGAAGTACAATATAATAAACAACCGAGAAGAATCTCTAACCTTGCATTTTTCCAACTGAATTTTAACTGTAGCAGGATCTGTTGCTGGTGTGGGTTGTGCTTTTAGCCAGTTTTCTGCTGTAATTGCTGTCTGCTCCAGTTGCTGCAGCTGGGAATAGAAGTCAATGATGCTATTTTGGTACTCCAACCATGCCAGTCTTTCACTCAGCAACTGACAGAACTCAATCCAGCGACTCTTTAACTGCTCTGAGGCTTGTCTAATGTTGTCAGCATTCAGACCCTCTACAAAGAACACAAGAGAAGAAGCTCAACACTTAAAAGTCACAAAGAAATAAATCAGATTACAGTACTTTAACAATCCAATTTCTACAACCAAGTGCTAATAAATGTAAATAATGTTGTATCATCAAATAACAATCCTGAACATACAGATGTTACATATCAATGGAGAAAGAATTTCAGAACTACTTAAAGTTACTGTCAGGGTTTTGTGTTTTTTTTTTTTGTTTGTTTTGTTTTTTTGTTTTTTTTTTTGTTTGTTTTTTGTTTGTTTGTTTATTTTGTTTTGTTTTTTTTTTTTTTTTTGCAATGGGAATGAATTATAAAGTGCCTCATACATGAAAGGATACAAAGCAGAAAGTTGTGACAATGCATAAAACTAAGTAAAACTGCTGTAAGAAGTAAGAAAACGTGTCATATAAGTGTCATTATTTCTCTCCTCACTTTTCAGCTGCTACAGTTTCCAAAGTAGCCCTAGGCCATATTATGATTACAAGATGAAGCATACTCATGAATTCTCAGTACATAACAATACTTTTCCTTGTAATTCTTTTTCAAGGATTCAGAGAAGGCTGTATATGTGATGATCTATATTCATTAACTCCTTTCTTCTTTCTTGTTCACAGCTATATCCCTCTTAATTATGTTATATGTGTTATATCCAGTGTTCCTCAGTTTCTATTAATATTTCAGAATCTAAACTTTGAGTTTTTAACTGATTCCACAAAGCCACAGAAGAACAAACATTTCTGCTCTTCACATAACTGAAGTGGGAAGTACAAGATCAGAGTGAGCAGAGACATGCTTCCTAAGAGAATACAGAGGCCACTCTAGACAGTACAATATCGTACTGGAATGAAGACCCCTCTGAAAATCTCCAAGGGACCCTCTTTTAAAACTCTAAATTCACAGTTCAGAAAACACCTATATAATGTTAATATATCATTTTCAGAAGGATGCAAGAAAATGGCCATTACTTGCACATCATAAATTTTACTAGAAGAACCTAAGCCAAAATGAGAAGAGGTATTTTAATGTCCTAAACCCATACATATGTTCAAATAATTCCAATCCAGAACTGGAACTTGTTGAAATCTTAACCTTTACCTTGTTTTGAAGAAAGCCTGTCCACCTTCTACTTGAAAATTAATTATTATTTCAATAGGTGATGCAATGAGGGCAGAATTCTAATGTTTTTATTTTCAGACTGAACTGGTGAAAACTAAAAGCTCAAAACATCCATGAGAAGTACTGATTTCTTCACTATCTTTAGCAACTATCACCTTTCACTCATGATGTTGACATCAGTCCTCTTATTGTGCTTCACTCATGGCAACAAGACATAGCAAAGCTGAGAATCAGGAGAATTAACAATATAAAATCAATTTTCTGGTAAAATACTGTTCATTTAGAAGTAATGGTTCATAGCCTTTTCACATTTCATATTCTAAGAGATCCTGATATAATCAGTGAATAAATAAACTGTACCCAGAGGAAACAGATTATTGCCTGGAGTACCTTTATTAATTTTACTACCTTGTCTACTGTGCATAACAAATTGTGTCAGTACTTTTAATTGTGCAGTACCTTACATGCAAGTTCTCTGGAACTGCCAGTTAGCATGAAGCGTACTTGTCTTTATCATTTGCTATGGATATATGTAATAATAATGTAATATTATCTACACTTTTATAGATTCTAATGCATACACATATGTGAAATGATAACTCATAATGAATCAAGATATGTTTCTTCCTTAAAAAAAATGGCTCCTAACCATTATGTGCTCTATCACAACAAATTCTTCTTCTATACTCACTTTAATGCTGCCTATCAAAAGTCTCTCAGTAGTCATTTTGATGCCCTATGTATTATATTCTACATCACTATAACAGTCACGTCCATCTCAAAACACTAAGCTCCTTCAGTTCCTCCATCAGAGAATGTTATTCCATTTTAGATTAGCATTTTAGAATAGCATTGGTTCTGTTTTGTTTCTATTTTCCCCACTTCCAAAAACAATGGAAACAGGAGATAGATGTTTTCACTGCGTGAGGCTTCTTTAAACTCGCGGGCAAGGAGAGGCAGAGCACAGCCTATGTAGAAGTGTGATTTTTTAAAGGTAAAAACAGTGATTTCCCTGTGATAGGAAACGTCCTTCAAATGGCACTAACCTAACCAGGCACACTGCTCACAAACTTAAGAATAGCTGTGAAATTACAGTTCTTTCCACTCAGAATACATTTGCTGACACTGTCTGAAAACATAAGGCAGGAATGTTGCCCTACATGAATACATTTCCTCAGATTATTTTTCTCAATTCTAAGAAAGAAAGAAATGACAATAAATAAATATATTTAATAAAATAATAAATGTGGTTTTTTTTGTTTTTTTTTTTTTTTTTTTGGTCTTTCCCCTATGGAATTTGAATTATGTTTTTGTTTTGTTTTGTTTTTTCTTAATCCCTCTCATAGTAAAAAAAGAAAATAAATATATACATAATTTAGCAAAAAAAAATTACCACCATTGTTGTGAACTTCTCTCTTAAAGTCTACCAGATTATTTTGTACTTTCATACTGTTCACCTGTTATGCTCAGAAACATTTTATTTAAGAAACTTTGAAATGGCACGTTTAACTCCACTTCCTTCACTTGCTATAGAAAAAGGTTCCAGTTTTAGACAAGGAAGATATGTAGCTACAGTCAGTCCGATCTGTTGAACATTATTTTGGAGATACAGCTAGGAAATTTTCCTATGATATATTCTTTCCTCTTTTTCTCTTAGTGAATCCAGAAATCCATAATAACAAAGAGGTGGAGACTGTATGTACCAAATGCATTTCAACAAGCCACACAGTGACTATGGAAACTTAGTTGAATTACTCCTATTAACAGTGAATGTGTTTGAGCATATGATTAAAAACAAACAAACAAACAAAATTTCATATTCATAGAAGTTCTGAGGCTGAACACTGTGGTTACCTTCCTCTACGCTTGAAGCATAATTTTGAAAACCTAGCAAAATATTTGATTTGCAAGATTTGTTGTTAATATGATCATACAGTACTATTCATGCAAAGCTGGTGATTTAATTCCACTCTCTAGCACTCTCTCATGGTGGTGACGTTTGCATTATTTAACCATTTAATAAACTGTTCCTCAAAATGCCATAAACAACTGAGGCCAGATAAACTTTTTGATGGAACAGTTTATTACCTAAAGTAACCACAAAAAGAACTGCCATTCTTACAGGCATCTAATTCTAATAGAAAATTCTTTCTGCTAAGGCTACCATGATGTTTGGCATAATATGCCATAGGTGAGGCATATTATATATATATAATACAGAACAACTGGCAGGAAACCGATAGACCTGCTGGCTCAGCTATCTTGCTCTGTGCATATAATCTAAATGCAAGACGGACTTTCTAAAAAGAGGGCATTTGGGATGCAATAAAGCACATCTAACTGCAGCAGAAATCACAACACCTATCAACTAGTAGTAACCACAAATTCAGAGAACCTTCAGGAAATGAGAATATTTAAGAAAGCTAATCTGATGAAGCTGAAGATGGAATTCATTATGTGAAAGTCTGCAACTGGCCAAAGAATCAATAGGTCACTATTAACTGGGCACTAAAAAGGTTAGGTCCAAAATAACAATCTTGATGTGCCAGCACACAGATTTCAAATATTGCCATAAGTCTTGTACAGCAGACATCCCTGGCAGAAAAATATGTCAAAAACGATACAGGATTTTTTGGTTCTACTTTTCTTCATGGAAAACAATCCAACAATTTCAAAAAGGGTGCAAATTTTACCAGACTCCCTTCTGTCTATTCACTATGCTTGTGAAAGAATCCCTTTTAACAGTTGCTACAATAACTGTAATTAAGTACAGCCAGACTGCAAAGATGGCTACTTTGAAGTGCCACCTCCATACTTAATAAATCATACTTAAACAAGATAATCCTAAAATTCCATAAGATCCGTGCAGATTAGCATTTCATTAGACACAGTTATATTCTCGATTCTTTGTTATAATAATGTGACATAAAATGTACACTCTGAAGCACAGAACATTCAACAACTGAATTTTTTGTAAGCCTATCAGTATGACAGCTTGTGGTTCATGGTTCATCTTTACTACGAAGTTAGACATTTTTTAACATCAGAGATAGTGAAATGGCATACAGCATAACTTCCATCTATCTTACTGCTGACTTTTCTTCTTCATATAAAAAGTGCAAAACATTGGCTGAACATAATAGCACAATTTTTTGAAAATTCAATGATAAAAATAAAACAGAAATATGGCAACTTTTTTTTTTTTAATGGTGTATAAGCTTTTATATTTATTATTTTAAAAAAGCTGAATGCAATAAATATCTTTAAATGCCCAATAAAATTTTATACTTTATACAATATAGAACATTACAGTAGCACACACATATATATATAATAAAATATACAAAGAATACTATAATCAAAGTTAGAAAACACTTTTTCAAACTGTTCAGTTTTCTAACTTGGATGAACTAATGTACCTTCAAAAGCCTGATATACTCACATAATAAGATTATAACTTTATTGTCTACACAGAACAGATTGTTAATACACAGCTCATTACCATGAGCACATTTTACACACACTTCTTTTCATGATACTGAAGTTGTAAGATTTTTTCTCTCTACTAATTAACACATTTAATAAACAGCAATAATAAAATAAATATAATGAAATTTACTTTACTGTTGCATTTAGACAGCATTTTTCTAATATAATTCTTGTGATAAATATAAACCTGTGCATTTATCAATTCCCTGAGAACATTATCTAAATCAACTCCCTTGTAATTACCATTCACCATCTGTTCCACCAGGGCCTCAGCTGATCTGCTGGCATCTTGCAGCTTTCTGTACTTCTCAGGCTTTTCTCGCTGGATGGCCTGCAGCATGACAGGAAAGGTGAGTATTTCAAAGAAGGAAGAAGAAAGTAAATAATCTCAGGGATGTCCTGATTTCTCGAGACTGCTTAAGCTGCCACATTGCCCTGCCAGACTTTGTGCAATGAAAGCACAAAGTATCACATACCAAGTTAGTAATAAAGTCAAATACATGACTTGAGAATCAGAACACGACAGAGTTGACAAACAATACATGTCAGTATTTTACAGACAAATCATAGACAGACAAATTAAGAGCTATTCAAAGCCCAATATTTCAGAAGAAAAGCATACGTCCATCAGAAATTGCTTGTGGAGGAATAGATTTACTCTTTTTTTCATGTAGATCCTGTTTGTATTAATAAGAATTAAGATCATGGTAACTGAAACACAGGGTCTCATGTCATACTGAACCTATATACCATTTGATTGCTTATTTTAATCTTTTGTTGGGAAAAAAAAAAAATAGAAAAAAGTAAAATGAATATTAAAATAGGTACATAACACATATAGTAGACATCCATACATGAGCCAGTATGTAGGAGCTAAGAATAAATTGGAGAGTCAACACAAAGTTTTCATTATATGTTGCAGCTAATACCTTCAATCACCTTTCCTTACTTAAAAAGTTCTCACTCACGTTTAAGTGCTTTCACACTAACTGGTAATTGTAGGTACAGGCTACCATTTTAGAATAATTTAGAAATCTAAGTTTCTATTTTCACTTGGCTTGGTAACAATATAGAAGGAAAAAACAACAAAAAAAAAACAAAACAAACAAAAACAAACAAACAAACAAAAAAACTTCATTAAATCAAATACTTCCTCAATTATGTCTAATAATTAACAACATCACATTGTTGATTTTAGTCTAATTTAGTCATCCAGTTAGGTATAATTCTGATGCTCTAAACTAGAAGCCTAAATTTCCTCATTTAGTTCAGAAGATGCCTAGGGATAAAGCCCAGTTTGAAACCAAATGTAAAACACATTATACATACCGCCAAACATTCTCTCATTATTCAGAGTCCCTCAATTTATCACAGCACATGTACAAAAGGAAATGCCACAGAAATCATAGGGAGACATACGGAAAATGAACACAAATCCTGGCTGTGGCTTCTCAGTCTGGCTTTTTAAAATAAATCTTTATCATACTGTTAATTATTAAAGATATTTTAATCATAAAATATCCTTGAAATTTCATAAAGTTTAATTCCAATAAACTCAAGATGATGACATTATTTGTAGTTTCTGTAGGTCAACAAAATCTTATCAAAATTTTAAAAGTCACAAAACCTCTTCTGTTAATTCTCTGAAGTTTCGAGACTACAAAACCTTAATTAATACTACTCTATGAATAACGCCAGGTATAACAAAATGCACAGGCTAACTGTACAGAGCTGAGAAGAATTATAAAAACACTGAAGTATACTGAAAATACTCTTGCTCTGTCTGAAGAGCCAGATGTGTAATTATCGGAAGTGTAACTGTAGTGAACACAAATGACTCATTCATGACATGAAATATACTAAAAATAGCTTTTAGAAACATGAAAACAATATGACACTAAAGCTTGTAGAAGAGAACTCTTCAGTATCTGGTAACAGACCATGAGTCTGGAATAGGTTGGAAGCATGTCTGCTTCTCTCCCAGTAGATTAAAGTTTCTAGATCCTGACAGAAAACAAAAGCACTTTCATGCGAAGCGCTTAAAAATAAACATGAAAGTTTGGCAATCAATAGTACTTCTCGCCACTAGTATTTTGCGTTATTAATATATATCACAAAGATGAAGGGCTAACAGTGGGTATAGAAAGACATATGTTTTCACACAGAAAATACAGTGACAAAGGAGAAATGGCTGTCTTCTTGGTCCTCATACAACCAAAGTACAGGACAGTTTACCTGATCTATGGAGAAAGCAGACTTAGTTAACAGCACTAACTTACTCATGGTCTTATATTGCACATGCTTCAGCTGTCTGCCAACCCCACACACTTCATGTTACATTTTTAAGGTCTTCAGAGGGATTTTTTGTAAACAAAATGTAGAGTGCTCAGAAACAAATGGAATAACTGACTAAAAAACACCTCTCATTTATCCTTTCAGATCTGTTTTCTTATGGTTTCCTGTACTGAAAAGGACAATACTCTCAATGCAGGTTAATTAACAATAAAAGCACACTGGGATAAGATTGAAGAGGTTTGTGAAATTTGGAAATTTTTACATTTATTATCAACACTTTTTTTTCTTATGAAAATTCGTGGCAGCTGCAAAATAATTTTAGAATGTTTCCAAAACTGAATTTATTTATTTTTATATTCTCTTGATTTCTTGCACTTTTTCTTATTTTCAGAAAAAAAATAATGAACTTTTACAAAGACTTTTATATAATACAAGATTAATTCTCAGAGGAATATTTTGTAACTGGCAAAACAGATGTGTAATGGCTTAGTTCTAACTAATGGAATAACATTAAAGGCATCTTTAGCTAAATACCAGATGAAGGTGAAGAGGTTATTTTCATAATATTATCAGAGTTTTATATGGCCCTAAGATTTTAATTGGTAGTTAATGACTTCATAACATTGAAGACACTTGCACTTCAGAAATTCATGTTATTCATATCAAATCAAAATCCCATTTTAAGAATTCTGTCAATGTTTGTACAGTTGCAGTAATACCTGATCTCTTGTCATTCTTGTCAAATACACCTGTGGGCAGAACTTTGTAATATTATCAGTGGATTTTACAGCATCTGAGCTTTCAAACACCCATGCCCAACAAAGTATGTCTGTAGATTGCTAAATTAAAATAAAGAAGCAAGAACTGAGCATTTAAGAATGTCAAGGGAGCAAATTTAATTGTCCAAGATATCTGATGTTTTCCCTTACATCAGTTTCTTACCTTCATTCACCTTTGATCTTGAATTTCTAGATGCTTCTTGGCTAATTAAAATTTCTTTTAATGAGTTTTATTCTTAATTTTCTGATGCAAAATCTCAAGTTTTACTTCCTGATAAGCAAGATTTTCAACCAAGTAACTTTTAACTTTCTGTACCTGAACCTTCACATATTTGAATTTACAATAATGAAGGCTCATTTAAGTTTAAGCAAACAAGCAAACAAAAAAGCCTAAATCATTTCTAGACCTGTTTTCAGAAAATGCACATGTTAACTGGAAAAGGTTAAGGATGAGATGCATCATAAAGATATTTTTGGCATTTATGTATAGATGTCTTCATTATTTAAGAGTAGTACTGTTGTCCCACAGTGAACCATAATTACGATGTCCAGTCTCTCTGGACAGTTAGTCAAGTACGTTTCTCTTGTAGATGAGAAGGAATAATAATATTTTTGCTTTTCTCCATACACAGGAATGGGCTTTCTATGCATCTCTAATATATTCAATTTATGTAGCACATCTGCCAAAAGCTAATTTTCTGCCAGTATCTGAACAGCTGTTGTCTTAGCAAACATAGTGTGTTCCATACAATCTGCTTTTGGCTCCATCTCCCCCAGGACTTCTCTGAACTGGGATGGGAGCAGGTTTTTGAACTTGAATCACTGAATCATCAATGATGGCAAAAGAGCTTCCCTTATGGCTGTCCTTTCTGAAGTCTGGGTCCATTCACCTACAGATGCACTTCCATTATATCATAAAGAAGTAACCCCACTGAGAAAAAACAATGAGTAGAAACAAGATGCTTTGACAACAACAACAACACAACCCACACCCAACTAGTAACCCATCCTCAAAAGAAAAGTGGAAAGGAACATCATTGGAAAAAGGCTATGGGACTGAATGGCTACCACAGTAGGCAGCAAATGGTAGGTCAAACATCAGTTATCATGGGTGTTCAGCACTACGTCATCTACAATGTTACACAGGGAGGAAACTTTCACTTAGAAAGCCACTAAGTACAAGGTGATACTTTTTTATGCATGTGTGTATGGCATCATGCATGTTGGGGTATAACTACATATGTCAATCATGTACAGTCTTTTACAATTATCTCTGATGTTTTCACTTTTGACATTTTATCTTTCATTATATGCCTTTTGCAACTTCACTAGAGATTACAGTTTGATAAAAAACAATATTAGTTTTCATTTATTAAAGCCTCATTTTGAGAGAAATAGAAACTTAAGGAAAAACAAGCAACTACAACACTGTGCAAACCAATGAACTGGACAGTACTTCCTGCTTTGGCTATTAGTTGAACACCAGAAGATATAGACCAGGCCAGACCCATTTTTAAAACTCAACATTTAAGCCTTCCTCCTCTTGTTTTTTACTTTTTAAAAAGCAACATTTTTTTTTTTTTTTTTTTTTTTTTTTTTTTGTAAATCATGTAGAAGAACATTCACTGAGAAGTGTTCAACAGAGAATTCAGATATTGTCAAGTGCAACTTTAGAGTTCTGTCAAATTAAAATATCATCATAATATTCTGTACTTTAAAGTTGCTAGGAGCATCTACATGTACATTGATCTTTTCAATGAAATGTTACTTTTAAAAGAAGTCAAAGCCAACTTTTTTTAAAAATATTTACAATGTTAATGAATGATGTTAATTTCTCTTGTTTCTATTTAGATCTACTGGTTTGTCTCAGACTACTTTTGATACAAAGCAGATTTATTTTCTGCAATACTTATCATTAAAGAAGCTGGAAATTCCTTTCTTAAGCATCAAATTATTTGGTTTCTAAGGAAGTCAAAGAAACATTTGAAATTCTGCTACCTCCAGTATCCTGATTTCAAACCATCCAACATCAATGCATGGATCAAATTCCATACCGCTCTTCCCTCCCAGTCTTCCTCCAGCATTACGTATGTTTTCACTGACCTAAAGGAACACCTCACAAACGCACTGAACAATGGCTTCCCCACCCCAACTTTTTTCCACAGCGCCAACAAAAGTAAGGTAATAGCTGCTGGGAAATCCAGTTGGGACCAGAGTAGGATCTGTAGTTCACCTACCTCTATCCCTTACTTGCAGTGACACAGATCACCACCTCCTTGGGAGCAAAGAAAGGAAAGAAGGAGGAAGGTGAACCATAGTTCCTTAGTCCTTTATTGGTTTTACAAAGTCTTAAAAACTGACAACATGAGATGGAGTGTCTTATTTATTAGGGAAACCTGACAGTGCAGGTATTCAGATCAATAAGAAGGTCAAAACAGGAGCTGATTTGCCATCCTTGAAACTGTGTTCTGCAAAATGGGAATATATGAAGGGGAGCAGACAGGAGCATTTTCTTTACATTTTTTTCCCCATCTATTACAGAGATGGAAACACTCACCAAATTACCTGCATATCTACTTAGGACTGAGACAATACTTGCTACCCCAGTATGAAAGCATTTGAATCTATCATTTTCTCCACGTTTGCTCCAGTTTATATATTTCTATGAATATAGTTATGTATATTTACATATCATGAAATGGTGTCATAAACTAAATTGAATATATTACACTCTAAAGGATAATTACACAGTAATCATCCGTTTGATACTTAGTCACATTACGATAAAATTAACAAATAAAGATTATTGTAACAAAAGTATGATTTAACAAGAAATGACAAGGTATCTTACTGTCATAGAATTCAGAGCTCCTCAATCTTACTGTTGCTAATTTATGACGGACAAGCAAAGAGTGAGAAATCTTGTGAGAAGCAAAAATTAACTTGAGTACAGTAACTTTGTTCTCTCTTTGTTGTAGCAGTACATAACATTTTATTTTTAATGAAATCCCATGATACGCTATTATACTATAAGCATAATAGCTATTATAAAAAGCAATTTGCCTTTCTCTTATTCAGAAAAGGTAAGCTTCCTTGCAACTAGCTACAAAAAAAAAAACAAAAACAAAACAACCTGAAGAAAATTCCAGTGTGTAAAACACACAAACATAGTTATTCTTTAAGAAGTGCAGATTAACTTCGCAAAAACTAGAAAGAACCATTTCAGGTTCAGTCGTGGTAAAAGAACTCATTTAAAAAAAATATATTTTTTGTGGAAACAAGTTATTTTCAGATACATTTTACAGCACTGTAAGAATTAGATACAGGTCTTCTTTAACATACACTAAAATATGTCCTTTTCCACATTCTTCAATTTATGTATGTATAATGTCATATTAAGACATCAACATAGAAATATAATGCATATTTTAAAAGTAAATTATAGGCTTAGATTCAATTTTACTGAAGACTTCCATGAATACTTCCATGAATCTATAATGCCTTAAATTAAATATTTAGACACCCGTTGTATCAATTTTTGTGCCAAAATCGGAAATGTTTAAAAATACTTAACGCTTCTAAATTTCTCATGTATATGATCAATCAATGCTTGTCAGTTTAGATTTGAACTTGGATTTAAATATGGACTTTGAAAGCACTTTGGCAAGCAAATACAAGCTAGTAAACATATATATTAGTACTTTCTCCTACATTGACTCTTTCTCTGAGATCTGAGAGATTTCCTTCTTTTCGATATACTGCAAATTCAGGACTCTGAAGTACTGCTTCTGAACGTGTCATCCAGCTATGGAGTTCTGTTGTATCCGAGTCAAACCTAAGGTACAGAGAAGAGGAAGAAGACATTTCAATTCAACATTTCTGACAATAGCATTAACAGTTGAAAAGGTTAAGCAGCTGCTTAAACAAATAAATAAGCGTAATAAATTCCTTTTGGAAAAAGACATTTTTAAAGCCACCATATCAGATTAGATACCTCATAAAACTATTCACTCTAAAATTTGAAAACATACTTTTTCATTTTTAAGATACTGATTTGACAGCTGAACAGATGCAGCAGTTTTCAAATGAATGTTTCAATTTTACAAGCTGATGTTTTTGGAAGACATGAAAGAAGTGGCTCTCTCAGTTTGAATAAAGTGTATCACAGGCACTGTTGGCTCAGCTGAGGATACAAAGCATATCTGGCTCATAAAATGCAGCCTTCATACCTGACAGATCTCTGCCTTAGGTTGTGCTGCCTGCACTATAGAGAAAAAAAGCAGGAAATGTGACAATTAGATCGGACCATCTCCTGATTAATTCAAATTTGTTGTACAATGTAATTACTAATCAACAGGAGACTATAATTTTCCTACAGCTAGAATATCAGAAAATGAAAATTAAGATTCCTAACTCTGCATATACTTTTAAACTACTTTTTGCTGTAAAGCCCTCTTAATTATAACCTGGATTCTTTTAGAAACTCCTTTAAAAGTGACCTTAATTATTTGCTGCTCAGAAGGTAGTAGTTCAAAATGAAGGTTACTGTATGCAAATTTTTCAATTGCAGAAATGCAGTAAAATCAAACAAGTTGATTTGGTATCTAATCTAGTTTTTAAAACAAGAATCTTGAGACAATGTTTTTTTCCTGAGTTGAATAAAACTGTAAGTCTGATTGCATTTCTTTATTGTACTCTTAAGTTTCTATATTTATATCTAGTTTATAGTTACTTTTCCTTTGGTATCAACACAATGAAAGCAACAGAACAGAAGGATCTGGAACAGATTTAACTGCATATTTCAGTTTGATTTGTAAACACAGGCCTTTTAATTTATGTAATTAAAAATCTACTAAAACCAAAAGCTTGGATGACAACTGCGTCTATGAAGAAATTTGTTTCTTAACAGAAATATGCACCTTTATGAATATAAGAGCTAAAATACAAAGCTGAAAGGTACTAATCTAGTGCTACAGAGATCAACATAAATAAGTGAAAAATTAGGACAGGAATTTCATATCTAAATATATTTCTGCTCCCCCTTTTTTTTTTTTTTTTCATTGTCCACTGTGATCTTTGTGACTATTTAACAATGAGGTGCGAATGACTGAGTAACACATAATCATAGCAGTAGAAAGAATCACACCCTTCCCTAATCCAGCCTCATAGCCCATATTAAAATTGAAACCTCTTAAGAATAATGTTTATAAAACAATTGCTAATAACTCTATTTTCACACTCATTCACAGAATCACAGAATTGAAGGGACTGGAAGGGACCTCCAAAGATCATCGAGTCCAACCCCCCTGCCAAAGCAGGTTCCCTACGCCAGGTAACAAAGGTAGGCATCCAGGCGGGTCTTGAATATCTCCAGAGAAGGGGGCTCCACAGCCCCCCTAGGCAGCCTGTTCCAGTGCTCCATCACCCTCACAGTAAAGAAGTTCTTGAGCACATTCATGCAGAACTTCCTATGCTCCAGTTTCTGGCTGTTCCCCCTTGTCCTGTCTCCACACACTGCTGAAAAGAGTCTGGCCTCACCACTTTGCCCCCCACACCTCAGATATTTATAGACCTAGATCAGGTTTCAGGGAGGAAGAGATGATGGTGAGGGAATGGAAAGGGCAGAAATCTTCATTTCATAGAGGACTTACATTTAGAGACAGAATATGGAAGAAAATCTCTCTGGTGGTTTAGAGAATCTCTGTATTGGTATCAAGTTCTAATCCTCTAAATCAAACCAAACTGCCAGTGAAGAGATTCCTGCATCCAAGTCTAAGCAATGTTAAATCAATTGTTATTCTTGAAATAAGATGTTATCATTTGTTCAGCATATAATAGCTGTATGTTTAATAAACACTGTCATGAAATTTTACAACTAGGACAACAAAACTGCGAAAGCCAGTATTTCCACATAAAACTGGGATACTG
Source organism: Excalfactoria chinensis (assembly GCF_039878825.1). Lineage (NCBI taxonomy): Eukaryota > Metazoa > Chordata > Aves > Galliformes > Phasianidae > Excalfactoria > Excalfactoria chinensis. The sequence goes on along the minus strand of NC_092825.1, from coordinate 108,824,546 downwards.
CTTATTCAACAAATTGCAAGCACTAACTGCATACCTAATCGCACTGATAACTGCAGTAGAATACAAAAGCATACTTTTGTAACTATGCGTGAAGTCTGTTCAACACATCTTAAAATGGAGAACAACCAATTATAAAGCTAATTACAAGACAAAAACTAACAATTTCATAACTGTTCCTAATGTGCTTTTGGATGTAAGTTATTCATGTTCTATATCTGATGAAGACTGCCAACGTCTCTGCTCAATGGTCAGTGATGTGAAGTTCTATCAGACAGGCTTGCACAAAGTAGTTAGGGAAGTCCTTAGTAAGGGCTTTATTAGGTTGCTTAAATTAGAATAGATGCCTAAATGGTGTAAACTCACTTGAAGATTGCTGAGATACAAAGAAGGCTCCAAACAGAATGTATGCCTTTTCAAAAAGAGAGAATTGTAATACCATACAATTCCATGTTTCACGCAATGATCTGATTCAGGGCTTGCCAGCAACAAATGAGAAACAGGAGAACCTGCTCTAAGGATCATGACAGAACGTGGTCATATACTTATAGATATTCAACTAGACTGCCACCCTTTCTTCATCTGATTTTTTTTTTTTTTTTTTTTTAATTCAGCCAGCAGCGTGCAAACCTCTCCTCAAGAATTAGCACTCTCTAGCCAATACCAGCAGTTCTTGTAATTAGGATGTTATATAGCACAGGTATGAAGAAGCTGTAAACTGGAAAACATAGAACATTGGATACAGGATAAAAATAAAGACAAGTTTCAGTTTCTCAGTACTAAACTCTCCTGACTGCAGGTAAAGCCATCTTCTTTTGTTCATTCCATTCTGTGGTTTCAATTGAATAGGAGCACTGAGACAAATTTGCTAAAAAATAGTGCTTTATTTGCTAAAGAATAGTTTGCTAGTAACTTGGTATAGTATGGAAAGCAACAGAGCAAAATGTTGACCAGAGATTTATTCTTTTCTTTGAAAAAAGGACTTATCCTCTTCCCTACGCCTCTTCCAACATCCACCCCTGAAAGTGTAATCTAGAAGAAGAGTTAAAAATTTGAGTGTTCATATAGAAGAACAAAGTAATCAGGAAAACCTTGCACGGCCGAGACTCATCAAGGTGTTGGTAAGTATTAGCCACTGCATATGGCATCTGGACAGAACTGATCTCAGGTAACAGATTATTCTGTCACTTGTAGTCAGTCTGTCAGTTCTTCTGTTTAAGTAAATATAACTCCATAAACAAAGTGTTTTGGGAAAAAAAGAAAAAAATAAAAATTAAAAAAAAAAAAAAGGGGGGTGGTTTTAAAAGAGATGAAAATTAATTCAAGGCAGCTTTATTTATTTATTTATTTATTTTCCCCCCAGCAATTAAATATCCTTAACATACATTAAATGTATATTGCACATTTCAAGACCTTTGGAAAAAAATCTCTCTCATATGCCACTTTCTTAAAAACAGGAAATGCAGGTAGAATATGGCATTTAATCATTGTGCTACGATGACTAGGCATTTCATTTCAGAGTAGTTCAGTTACAGTAACTCTAGACTGATGTATTTGATCAATAAGGTCTTTAAATCTCATAAGTACAGCAGTATTTTATTTATTTATTTTTAAAGTCAAAGATAAGTGATGAAATATTGCATTTCTGACCCAATAAAGTTGGATGCACATAGGATTTGTTGAAATAAATCCATGTAAGGGAATAAAACCACATCACTTGACACAATCCAGATAATTACCACAGTATTGAGTGGACATAACCTTGCTGCCCAGCTAAAATTTCAACCCACAGAAGAGTTTCTAGTGCCTATAAATTATTTATGGCATGCTCATGCTTTAGTTTTCAATTAGTTCGTCTTTCTGCAACAGGGATACGATCTTATACTGCTCTCATGGCACCTTCATAGCCCCACACATCTGTTACAATAACTCCTTTTCTTAATCATACTAAACCAGAGGCCTGCTGCAGATTCCCATTCATAACTCTCTTGTGTAGATCACACATACAAAAGATTTGTTCAAAAATTTACTACTCCTTGTTCCGGGTTTCCCTTCTAGTATAGGACAATCTGCATCTTTAAGGCATTTCACCAATTAGTTATACTTTTGCTGTGCATGGAATTCTTAGCCATGAGAGCCAATTCAGCAAGGAATATCTTGCAGAATGTTCTGGAAGCAGCCTGAGTAGAGACCATCTCCCTTTCCTGGGCAGCCTAAGACTGAGGAGGTCGCCTCTCCCTTTAGCATGCTGTTGGGACCGAGTGCCTTCTCTCAGAGCCAGGCTCCCCTGAGAGCTATGTCCTCTTAGCTTCTTATTACATATACAGTGGTCTCATATCCTTCCCACCATTTCTGGGAGTAGAGTATTACAGGCTGCTTTTGGGGAAGGTGGGTGTTTAGCCCTTCCTGCTGGGAAGCTGTTACATACCACATGGAAGCAAAGGGCACTGGGAGTGTACTCTTACACACTACCATAGTAAGATGATGACTGTGAAGTAAGATGCATGAACCAGCCTGCCACATATTTATTTTTTTAAACTTGAACACTGCATAGATTCACATAAGAAGTCATGAAATTATATTATCTTTTTCTCTAAATTAACATAATTTCATTTTACTGATACTTTGTTACTACGAATATGACTAAAACATGCTTTTAGTATTTCATTCTCTGAACAGGTAGAAACTGTCTCAGTTCCCTTCATGACACATTTTCAGATCTTGATACATCTGATGCTATTCTTCATTCTACATGAAAATATTTGCGAATTGTTCATTCTGTAAACAACAGAAAATCATAGTCTTTTGTCTCAGGCACCTTTCTCTTTTCTCTGGCGCTGGATACAGAGATATAATGCTGAGAACAAGGACTATCCAAAAAGTGAAGAAAAATGGCTCTCCTAGATTTTCTAAGGACAGTTAGATGATAAAGAAAGTGCAAAAACTATGTTTCTTTAAGAGGACAAGTGTCGAACAGCCCAACAAAATTCCTGTAAAAGTGCTTAACAGTCATCATTTAGTTTAGACTAATGTACTTCTGTACAGTAGTAGACTACTTGAAAGAACATCTGCCAAAATTTCTTTAAGTTGGTCATTATATTTTTTCCTGTAATGATTTTATTAAAAACAAACAAACCTGAACTTTTCTAAGTAATTGAGCATTACAACCTCAAATACAGTATATTTAATGAAATGAAGGCCACTCGATATTCACTAGATCTACAGATTTGTTGACACTTATTAAATGTAAAACACTAGATGGAGCAACTACTCTGTCTTAATATACCTCTCTCTTCAAAGGGCATGGTCTCTTTCAAATCTGGAGAAGAACATTATTTTCATAATAATGCTATGACAGACTTTCCTTGGAAATATTAGGACACATGTATAAACTTACTTATTAGCTGGCAAAGAAAGATATCTTGGGTATTATTCATGAACACTAGTATTATAAATATGTATAAATTAAATGATAAAAAGCTCCATTCCGCTTCCTATTTAAAAATATACTCTAAATTGAATATTTTTCAGATTTTTCCAAGCTGCAGAACTGACATGTTTTTCCTACCACCTTGTCAGTGAAAATAACATCTTGGCAAAACTTTCAGTTGTGTACAGATTTTTCTACCCAAAACCTTAATCTGTGTTACATTTACCTCAAGGTCTATTGCCTTATATATGCTTTTAAGACTTCTTCAATACAGCCTAAGTATATCCTAGGTATATATGTATTTTTCTATTCTTGGATATAAATTAATTCATTTAGTAAAGGAGATTTCCCATGACCCCCAACAAAAGTTAGAATATCCCTGAATTATTCCAAAGTTTTAAAGCACTAAATTAGAAAGTAGCTTTAGACTTTGCTGAAGGAAAAAAGAAAAAACAAAACAAAACAAACAAACAAAAAAAGAAAAAACAAGCCACCCACTTCTTTTCTCTGCTTTCCATTACTCATGGTAGTAAGTTGCTGTGGGAGGAAAGAAAAAACAGCAGCTTCTTTACTATGCATCTAGGCCACAGTGAATTGTGCAGTGGAAATACAATATCAACTCCTGTTTATGCAGGTCTACCAAGTCTTAAGACTTATATTCTTCAGTATAAATGAGACTCACACACTTCTAATTCTTCCAAAGCAGTTCAAAAATAAAATTTAATAATAAAAAATTTCCCCTCCATTTTTTCTCCTCAACTAAGCAGCTGTAGAACATACTCTTAGCACAGTCCACTAACATCATATTCACAGACTAGCCAAACTACTCTTTCTTCTCCCTTGAAACTAAGCACCTAGCAATTCACGCTGTAGTTGCAGTGCATCTTTGAGAAATCTTTCTTAAACACACAAAATGCAGAAATCAAATCTGGATCACATTTTTTTTCCAGAACGTAGCAACAGAGACTGATACGTAGAGATTGAGAAGTACTCAGGAATGAAGTTGAGAAAATGTGGAAGTATCATTCACCCTCATAATAAATAAATAAATAATAAAATAAAGCTCCAAACCACCTCCCTTAAAGAAGAAAATATGCAGATTCAAAATATTTTCAAATTGGGATTTTGGAGATAATATCAATTTCATCGTGATTTACCCATTTGAAATTTATTTGTTTAGTTCAGAGACTGTCTATAGGCAATGAAGTCAAGACAACTAAAAAAAAATAGTTTTCCAATTTAACAAGAAAGTGGTGAGTCACTCTTTTTACATTAGATGTTTGGCTCTCTTAAATAATGGGGTTTAACTAGAAATCTTACTTTTAGATTGGATAAGATAAATTACACGTCAGATATCTGTATAAAGAAAAGTGCCTCTAAGAATTTATACATTCCCCCCCACCCTGTGAAATACTCCTCCAATTAAAACAACAACAAAAATCAGATTTCTTAATACTGATTATACACTATTCCTCTTAAAATATATATATTTACTTGTTCATCTGAACACTGTTAAGGACTTTTTGACAAGAAAATAACTTGCTGCTATAACTGAACTAAAAAGTCATTTTCTATGGAAATAAGACATCGGCTGTAGTTTCATATTGTTCTCAGTCCTTAAGTTTGCTACCTCAGAATTCATAAATTAATGTGAATATGAACATCTGTACATACGCACACAAACTATTTCCAAAACCACCACTAAAATTAGAGGTTTAAGTCTTGCTTCTAACATTATATTCTTAAGTTCAGTGCTTGTGACAATTTTACTCTTTAGAAATATTTTTTGTGACTTTAACAAGTGTTCAGAATTATTCCAAAATCCACTGTAACTTGCACAAGTTACACAGGAAAAACACTGAAAAGTATTGCACATTTCACCAAATAATAACCCTGCCTCTAGATAACTGAAAAGAATAAAACTTGGACTTTAGAAATGAAGCACTACCGACACTACTTGCACTTAAACTACTAAAACTGTACTTTTTAAGAATTTAAAAAGCTGGAAGTTTCTTTTCTCCAAGTTCCAAGAGTCACACAACACCCTATGCAAAATATATCTCCTGACTGCAATTACTATTATAGTGACATTGACATAATGATTAACATTCTACACTACAAAATAGTTGGGATAGAAGCACAAGAAGTCTCTATAATTTATCCTAAGAAAGGAAAGATAACAATCAATTGATATTTGAGCACAGAAATAGGATGTTAATTTCAAGAAACTCTACACAGAAATATTGCAGCCAGATGACTATTTTGGCATTCTCATTCAAATTTACCATTATTATCTCTCCATGTCTTAATGATTCTCACCTCTTCCTAATTTCTGAATCCACAAGGAGTTGCCTCTTTTTGTGGGGAGGTGGTGGTGGGAGCTCCTCTTTAGCATGCTTAACCAGGATTTGTTCTCTTGTGGTCACCATAGTGACAGTTTCCATTACAGTTGTCTGTGTTACTGATGTCTGAGTGGTAGTGACAGCCTGCGAAACCTGTGAGAAGTATTAAAGCAGAGGTCAAACACTGTTTGAAAGATTTCAGTAAAGATCGTTTGCAGTAGCAAGAGAAAAATAATGAGAAACTGCTCCTGTCTAATCATAGACTGACCTTCAGAAAAAAATAACATTATACTGAGCTCAAATCAAACTGTTTTATTTTCTCACGCAATGCGATTAAGATAATCGCAGAAGTCAATATCAAAATCAGAGAGAATCCTAAACAGAATGAACTTTTGTCTTGCTCTTATGAAATGGTGAATGAAGAGAATAAATAAATGGTAACATAAAGGTCAATTTTATAAAGTAATTGAATAATAAAAAATGTGTGAAATGTTACCACTGTTCTGTTACTCTGCTGCCATCCTGAAGATTTATTCCTGGAGACTCATAAAGCATTATGATGTAACTAAATTAATAGTTGTTATTTTTACTCTTTATAATAACCTTCAAACAAAAATATATTTAATCATAACCTACTCGTACAAAAAGGCAGTTAGCTCTTTGTCATGAAATTGTACATGAGAAAACACACACTAGAAGACAAGTTAATTTACTTCCATTTCACTCCATAATTAAAAACTAAAAGGGAGAAGTAGTAAGAGACAGCGATACTCAAATATGTAACACTTATTTAACATAATGCATTTACACCAATAAAATGCATTTACTTTGCAGGGAAAAATGAAAATCAACCCCTAAAAAAAAACATATATATATATATATATATATATAAAGAGTGGTTTAATAAACAGTATTGTCGGCTCATTGTCTGAACGATCTTGTAGGTCTTTTCCAACCTTGGTCATTCTATGATTATATCTGTTGATTTGTTATACAGGTATTGGAATTTTATATTCTATGTAATACCAAACTACAAACTTCCCACTTAAACAGAGGCTAGTTTTAATGTGCCTTAAATCATTAATAGGTCGCTCCTTCTTTTTGTTCTTCCAAATGATGGCTTATTTGTCAAAACGTGCTAGTCACAGTTCCAGTGACCACCTGAAAATGGTTTAGGGCACTGAAATGGAAAATAAAAGGAAGACTTTTACATCAGGCACAGGGAAAGCTGCACAGCACATAGCAGAAGAGCACTGCTTCTTCTTTTATTGCTATTTTGCAATAATTAGAAAGATCTTCCAATAGACAGACAAGAACACCAGTATCTAAAATTCCACTGAACTATACAACATATGTAAATACTCCATTAGTTCTTGCATCAGAAAATAGTGACAGTGCTGAGTAAACCTTATTTGAGACATCAGCATTTCTAAAAGAAAAATACACTGAAGAGGCATACTAGGTATTCAATTGCAGCTCATTTCCCACTTCCTGCACGTACTGAAAAATTAGAGCAATGAGGAAAGGGGTGTGCTGTTAGCAACCAGGCCTCTTCTCAGCAGGCAACACCACTAAAGTTAACAAAAAACTGGAAAAAAAGAATAAAAAATACTGCTAGCTTTGCTGAATATTTCACACAGCCAGATGAACAAAAAAGTCTTACTGAACTTGGTCTGGTCTACCAGTGAAAATGATGGATTGGGAAGACCATTACCAACATAATTTTGGCAATCTCATTTAAGGCAGCTAACTCAGTGCTGTGCTTCTCTATCTATAAACTGCAGCAATCTGGACTTCAGAGAAAAATCTGAACAGCTCAGAACACTACAAAATTAAGATTCAAAGCAGATGTTTTCTAAAATCTTTGGATCGATTATATCAATTGTAGTAAGCTGTTTGTGAACTGTGAGGACTCAGTTAACATATAAACTACACAAATTATGGGGGGAAAAAAAAAAAAAAAGGCACTTTTTATCACTACAATATTATGTATTAATATCCTTGGTTTTGTTCCCTCAGCAAGATGTGCTGACTGATATTTTCAACTACAGAAATCTCCATAACAAGGAAACACTTCCGTGTAGTTTTACTAACATTTAGTACAGCATTCTTTGCAACATTTTAAAAGTTAATTTTATTTATAGACAGAATGAATGAGAACATTAAAGTTTGGGAGGCCTTGGGTTCTATGCAATGGGAGGATAACATCTGTTCCTTGGGTGTCTCTGCAGCTAAGGGTTCTCCAAATCCTTACTTGCTCTGTATATGCAGTTTTGACTTCAGCCTCATTTTTGTCTTCTCACAGTATTCTTTTTGCACTCAGTTTTATCTAAAAGTCAATGATAGGATGTATCTGACACTTGAGGTCACATTCTGCCATGTGCCATTTGCCAGTCAATATCAGGGTACGGTCTACACTGAAGCAAGTGTAAAACAGAATAAATCACAGCTAGGGTACTGTAGGAATCATCTGCAGCACCCTACCAATTACACAGTAGCAGCGGTTCCAGCTGGTGATTTGGAACTGTGCTTCAAAAGCAGGCACCGTAATTACCATACGCTCAGAGCAGTCAAGTCACGATGCTGTTGGGAGTAATGATTTATATGTCAAAACAGTAAAGAAGTATTTCTCATGCTTAATCAAAAGGAGTAGTAGATGTTAAGTAGTATATACTTCAAAATGAAATTGAAGATATGAATTTGACATTCATAATCATTCTAATTACAGAGAATGGGGAAGGCTAGAAGGTACCGAACACTAGGTGAAGTTCAGCAAGATGGTACACATTTTAAAAATGCACACACTGGTGGGTAGAGGAAAATCCTTAAAAATATAAGAAAATAGCACTGAATTGGTTTGTTTCACATATAATTCAAAGATGTGCCAAATAATAACAGTACAGTTTCCTTGTCTCTTTAAGTTCAAGACAGACAAATATGAATCTGAGAAGAAGTGATACAGACAGGGCCTTTAACCCACAAGAAAGTCATACTGGAAGTTCTAAGGTGACTCACAAAGCTGCACTTTAAAAGACTTCCAAAATTCAGTGGTTGCCTCCAGTTTCACATCAGTAAGCTCATCTTAGAAACATGTTAAAAGTAATCTTTTTTTTGGAATGGACACTTTTCAATCTTCCTTTTCATCTTCTACAGATAAAGGTATATACAATGTGTATGTAGTAGCTGAGTAGTTTTATGACATTTTATTTCTGTTTTATATGGCAGCCTACTGTTAATGACATCATTTATTGCTGCCTTTGGAAATGCCCTGAGTCTGATATAGTAATAATTTTCCTTAACACTTACTTTTGGAGCTGTCATGAGTTCTTTCATAAAATGTATGTATGTGAGTAAGAAAGCTCAGATGAAGGATGGCATTTTCTTTACTTTGGGAAGGTTTTCAGTACAATGCAGTGAAGCATAATGAGCTCACTAAAGGGGAGTTTAGAGTTTCTAAAAGTTATACATCTACTCTATACAAGTTGTCCTTGTCCTTGCTTCCAGTGCTTGTTCACTGAAAAAAAGCAGGCACTTTCATGGTGAAAATAAACCGCTTTTGAGGGGTGCCAGTCTCTCTCATCTATGCCTTCCATCACAGCAGCAATTTCAGCCATGAGTTCAGATTGAATGCTTCAATTTGGCAGCAGTGAATTCAGTTAAATGTAGGAAGACTTGCATTCTACTTTATGCACATTTCCTTTCGGATTTATAACTGTTATATGGCTAATTAGAGAATCAGCTTTGATCTAAGGCTGAGATATCCATATAATTTCTTATTTTGCTAGCCAGTTAATCATTTAGTGACACTTTAGTAAGAGAGAGAGGGGAAATAAATTATGACAAAAAATATAGTTAAGAAGGTACCCATGTTGAAAGAGTAAAGACTGCATTATCTGATGGTCTCAAAGAAAAATGATATATTTATTGTTACCAACTTCTCTCCTTCCCAGTTCATGATTAGCTGAAATAATTAATTAGCTCTTTAAAGGCACCTTCTTCTTGTCTGTACATGTAAATAAGCTTCATAACAAATAGAGCACATCAACAATATTTGCCCTGCCTAGGTAGAAATACATGGCAATAAGTAAATCATTAATATTTCATAGTGCTAAGGTAAATGCAAGGACATGCCTCAACTGTATAACAGCACTTCAGGAAGCAATCCTTTAGTTAGCACTGAATATCAAATATCTCCAGAATTTGAAGCAATACTCCCACATAAGCAAACCAGCTCTGTGCCAAGCAACGTTACTTCTCCTCAAAGTATAAGTGTGGCATTATGGCAACACTGTTACACTGTTTTGGAAACCCAAAGAATCTCTCACCTGTGCTCCATTATGATTTATGGAACACTGTATAGGACATGGACAGATTATAATAGATTAAGTAACCTCTTTATGTTTTTTTTTTTTGTTTGTTTGTTTTGTTTTTTTTTGTTTGTTTGTTTTGTTTTGTTTGTTTGTTTTTCCCCCACATTTTTTATTATTTTTCAATGTAATTTCTACTTCCCTCAGTTTGGTAGGCAATTTACTTTAGCTTACTCAATTGTAGCATACACAGTTTATTCAACGAAAGTTCAACATGCCTACCACTCCTGTTCTTATTACTTCTATTATAAGATAAATGTAACTGAGAAAAGTCATGACACTGTCAAAATCAGAGAGGTTACCACGTTGATTACTAATAATATTTTATCAATATATGAAAATAATACAACATTTTGAAGCTTGAATATGTATTGTTTTTTAAAAGGAGCTAATGAGCTCCTTTTTACATGTGCAAGAACATATACACCTGAAGAACATAAGTATCATGTAGGCTGTAATGAATACTGATCTACAGCATTCGCCTCTTTTATGAGACATGCCAGTCACAGGCATCCATGAGTTTATGAGCAGATGTAATTACTTCTCACATGACCCAAGCTGTCCCAAATTCAGAATGCAATTCTGGACTTTCTTCTGCGTAAATACAACAGGTTTCTTACCGCAAATATTCACAAGTTAAATCAACTGTTGCAAATGCTCTAAAGAACAAACAACTTTTTACTTCTGTCGTAGACTGTCATACAAAAATACCACAATATAGCAGATATAAGAAAGTGGAAGAGAAAAGTAATTGGATCTGCTTTTAAATCAAACAAGAGAGAGATGTTGACAAATGACTGGAAAAAATGAATGGACACATTTTTGAATATTATACCAGAGTACTTATTTTTGTTATCTAGTTTGAAAAATGAGGAAATTTAAACCTCATTTTATTTTTTAGTATGACGGTAAACAGAAAGGAGCCGGACAGAATAGTACCAAGTGATGGCTCTCTCTTTTTTTTTTTTTTCCCCCTCTGGCATTTGTGCTGAAAGAAAAGTTTTCTTCTATTTTTTCAAGAAGCTTCTATTTTTCTGGACTCTTTTATATATACATACATATATATATATATATATATATATATATATATATATATATATATATATCAGATAATTGAAAGCAAAAATAAAACCATAACCATAAAAGCACTGTTTAGCTAGTGAACAGTTTTTAACACTGATTTCAGACTGTTATTCCCAGACAGCCATAAAAACAGCACATTTGAAGTGACCAACTATTACAGATTACAAAGAAGCTAACTGAATATTTTCATTTTAGATTCTACCATCCCTGAAAGCACAGTTAACAGTCCAGGAAAGTAATCAACACAGTGAAGACAGACCAAACATTAAAGAGATAACTAATATTCTGGAGTTATATTGTTGTTGTATCATGCTATCGTAAAAAAACATCTTAAGAAATCACAGAGGAAAAAAAATAATAAATTTAAAAAAAATTAAAAATGTAACAAACAGCACCAAAACTACTTCAAGTATCTGACTGGCACAGGATTTGACTGTCAACAACTGACAAAACAGTTTGACAAACCTGCTTAGAATCACTCTCCATCTTCTGCACAAGGCTATCCCAGCGCTGGGCAAAATTTTCAAGCCGACTTTCCAGCTTCTGAGCCACTGCTTTATTTTTCACAGCTACAAGGAGGTCTTTGCTGAGTGACTTCAGTTTATTCATCATCTGTCTTTTCATTTCTATGTCTCCTTTTAGCATCTGTTAAACAAAGCAACAGTAGGAAGAGAAATAATTCAGACAGAAGCAAAACAAACAGACAAACAAACAAAAAACACCTTAGAAAGAAAGGAGCACCTACAAGGTGCACCACAGAATCACAGAAGTGCCCTAATTGGAAGAGACCCAAAAGGATCGTTAAATTCAATTCTAGGCTACACTAAGCACTACCCAAAATTCTATCTCTATGTCCATCTGAGAGCATTGTTCAGACACTTCTTCATCTTCATCAGCTTTGTAGTGTTCCCACCACCCTCTGGTGCAGACCCTTTCCCTAACCCATAGCTGTCCCTGCCTTGATGCAGCTCCATATGGTTACCTAAGGCCATGTCACTGTGAGGAGCTGCAGCCACCGTGAGGGCTCCCCTCAGCCTACTTTGCTCAGGGCTGAACACACCCAGAGACCCCATCTGTTTCTTATACATCTTGCTCTCTGTACCTGTCACCATTTTTGTAGCCCTCACTGGAGGCTCTCCAATAGTTTTATTTTCTTCTTATATTGCAATGCCCAAAACTGCAGCCAGTGCTGGAGGTGAGGTTGCACCAGTACAGTGCAGAGAGGGGAAACTGCTTCCCTTGACTGTTTTTCAGTGTTGGTTTTTATACGCTCCAGGGTACAATTGGCCATTTTGGCTACCTGGGCATACAGCTGTCTCATATTTAACTTGCCATCAGTCAGACCCCTCAGGTACCTCTCTGTGGGCCTGCTCTTCAGCCTCTCACCCCCCAGTCTGTGCATGCAACCAGGGCTGCTCCATCCCAAGAACAGATATGTGACTTGCTCTTGCAAGCTCTTCATGCTCTTGATGATCACCCAGCCCTCCATTTGTCAAGATCTCACTGCAATGCCTCTCTACACTCAAGGGTGCTCTGTCCAATGTACTATCAACTGCAAACTTTTCAGGTATACCTTGATAATCTTATATTCATCACTGACAAAAACATTAAAAATAACTGGCCCTAAAACAGAGTCCTAGGGAACCCTACTAGGGACTGGCCACCAGTCTGATGTAACCCCATTTTCTATAACCCTTTATCATTTACTCATGTATTTGTCTAGCTGGACTTTTTGTTCAAAAGGATACTGTAAAAAAAATCGTATTGAAAGCTTTAACAAAGTCCAACAAGATTACACGTACTGGTTTCCCTTGGTAAAGAAGAGAAAATGGGGAATAATGTTTTTTTTACAAACTCCGGTACCTCTGTGCTACTGTTACTGTAAAAACTGCTGGTGATGATGACATACTGGAATGGACAGATTGCACTTCACAAAGCAATATAAAATGACAGGTGGAGCAACTCCAGACACTAAAGCTTGCTTCAGGTAGTGATATAAATCAAAAAACTAACAGCTGTGTGGCTTTATAACCTTTAAACTGCATGAATATTAACAACTTTATCAACATTTCAAACAAAGGTTCTTTAAAGTTTTGTGGTATTTTCCATACAATGCATATTAAAACCAGAAGGGGGGGAGAGGGGAGGTGGAGAAAGATTTCTAGAAAAAATAGTATTTAATCCCTAAGTATGGTGAAAAAAATGAAAGCACAGAAGGAAAGTGACAGGATAATCTCAGAGGTCTCTTCCAAACTTGTTAATTCTATGATTCCACTAAAATAGCTTAGTTTTGTCAGGACTGAAGAACTGTATATTCTGCATCTTTCTGAGATCTTGGCAAGCCCTGGTTATGCAGCAGTCATGTCTACTAAGGATCCCAGAAGTCCGGGGAGTCCTAGAAACTCTCCTGAGTGTGCAAATGACACAATCATGCAGCTAGGAGCCTAGAATCTCCAGCGTTCAACCTCCTGGAGTCAACATTCAACTGAAAGGCAAACCTACTGATCACTACTACCTAATTCTCTCTTGTGATATCAGATAACCTATATAACCATAATAAAGGATTCTGTTTTCACATTTTTTTACTGAAATTTGTCAGTGTTTTATAGTAATTAACACTTTTTAGTTTTTTGTTTTTTTTTTTTTTTGTTGTTGTTGTTTTTTCAGTACAGAAAGAGACCCTGAGCTAACACCATTTGTCATTTAGCTGTTGGCAATAGAATAAACAGGACTGTTTGGTTTTTTAAAATAATTATCAAATAATTTAGTCTCTACTTCCATCAAGTGCATGTTGTACACTCTGGTATTGGAACATTACAAATTTTCAAAAGCAATTTCTTTATTTCTGAATATTGTGCTTTTTTAAGTTTATTTTCAATTTTTTACTGTAGTTATTATTTTGCTTTGTTTAAACATTGCTAAAAACATTCTTTGGTCAATGTAATATTCTAATGAGCAACATCTGTTGTAAAATGTTTTATTTCTGAGAGATTTATTCTAGTAAGAATTCATGTTAACACAATGCCTTATTTCTTCTAATAAGAAATTTGCATTAAGTGAAGCAAGTAAAAATTTAAATGTATGTTAATTGAATTAATAGAATTCATTTATTGAATTAACTGTTTGCATATTGATTCAGTAGATCTCAGCATGTTTTATGAAAAAGAGTAACACCACTGCCTTCATTTTAGAGTCTACAAAACTTAAGTGCAGGATATGGAAAAATCTGACCCTCACTTCACTATGAACTCCTTTGAGGTATTTGTAGAGGGCAGTAAGGTCTTCCCTGAGCCTCCTTTTCTCAAGGCTAAATAACCTTAGTTACCTCAGCTGTTCCTCATAAGACTTGTTCTCTAGACCTTCACCAGCTTTGTTGTCCTTGTCTGGCTACAAATTTCCTTCTTGATATATTTCCAAAAAATTCTGGAAAATACCAAACTCTTCCTTTTTTTGACAAAATAAGCAATAAAAGCTGTTCAAAGAGAAAACTTTAGGTCCTAGTTACAGTAATAATCTCTCCACTTTAACAAAAGCATAGACGTGACTTTGTTATCTACTGCATGCATAAAAAAAATCATTCTTCTGTATAAAACAGTGTCTAACAAATTACTTTCTTTTCAAAAATCCTAACACTATAGAACCATTTCCAAGCCTAGGATGTGCCAAGTTTCACATCTTTACAGAAAGGCATATTTCTAAGCCAATCTGAATGACATTCCCTCCATAAAGATGATGAATTTTAGAGTATTTTCTGAAGAATGAGGCAGAATGTGTAGTGAAAAGGGTAACCAGATTCCTGAAACACAGTTGAGGTATGGTTACAAGGTAATACTAAATTCAATTCACTAACTTTCGATCGAAGAGACAAATTAGAAATTTATCTGCCCTTTCCGATTACCTTATCTGCAAGACCATGGGCCACATAATTACAGACACTAAAGATAACAATCATTCTCAGAAAAAGAAATACATATTCTGTTAAACCATATTGTCTAAGAGAGGATAAAACCATGCAAGACAGATTCATGAATGGATAAACTGAGCACAATGTAGGACAATAAAAAAATACATACAGCTAATTTGCGCAGACTAGTCAGCATCTCATTTTCATCTTTAAAGTCACTTGTCTGGATTTTGCTAAGTGCATCTTCTTTCTCAGTAAGCCATGCATCAAAAAGGCACTGAAAGAAAATTGGAGAGAACAAGATGAAGCCACACCCGTTGGGCCATTCCTAGTACAGTTTTTGGAAGAACATTTTAGTTCGTAACTACTAACAATACTCACCTGCTCTTCTGCAAAGTGCTGCCATTTTCTAAGAATATCTTGTAGAAGGACCCATCGATCTTCCGTCCACCTGCAGATGGCTGCCCACCGGCTTCCAAAGTGCTAGAAAGAAAGAAAAAATATAATACAATACATGTTTGTTTCCACTTTTTAAGACAAAGGAACATGATCTTCCTATGCTATTATAATATATATATATATGTATTAATATTTTGATAACTCGCTTTTTATGATTTTAAGTTCTTAAAATACATTACATGTCACACTGAAATGAATTTTACAACTGTTTCAGATAAGACTCAATTGAGGGAACAGGAAAAGTAATAGAGGTGGAAAGAAGGAGAATATTTTAATGCTAACATAAAGGCACATTTTTCCATTAAATCTCCAATACTGTGCTCTTTCTCACTCTTTCAGTAAATAAATAAATAAAAATCCAAAATTTTATGAAACCCAAAATGTAACTACTTGTAATGTAATTTCAGTGGCTCAAACTGTTGATCACAGTGATAAATTATCTGTTTTTTTTTTGTTTGTTTTTTTTTTTCCAATTGTGCTGTCAATGTAAGTGATCCGAGTTATTTTCTCCTTTATAAGTATTTTGCCATAGGAGAAAAAAATCCTAGAAGGTAACATTAGCATACATTTACATACACATGAGGTTTTCTGTGTACTTCTAGCATATGCCACTATATGCATTTTAAAGTTGTGAAAAATGCTACATTGTTCTCTTTTACTTATTTTAAAGAAAACATTACCACACTATTTCATGTTCCTATTAGTGTTCATTGAAAAATGCCTGGTTAAGGCTACAGCCATGATAATGTGTGGTACTATAAAACTTCTATTGCAACAATCTACAATACTTTTATTACTCTTGAGAACCATATGCAAAATTTTCAGCTCCTCCCAAATAAAAAAAATCTTTCTGTAGAACACAGGATATTACCATATATTATTTTCCACCTATTTTTATTGACTATGTATTGACAGGAGGAAAAATAATGGTTTTCGTTGTTTGTTTTCCCTGTTTTCTTATTTGTTCACATCTTGTATTTTTTTTTTGTATTTATTTTTAATGGATGTATAATTTAATTTTGGAAATAAATAAATAAATAAAATTCTATTTTATATTCCTAGGAACCAGATGGCAAGACTACAGGTTACTAAAATTTGTGGCTTTAACAATGTTATGTCCAAGTAAAAAGTAAACAGTTTCTAAATCTTTCATTTACTGAAGACTCAAATCATGATAAATCTCACATGTTAAAAAAGTGACTGTGATGACATTCAGTCTGATCATTTTGGATAATTACTCAGTTTAGAACACCGAAATTCATCTCTGATCAGCAACCTCAATAAAGCTAAACTATTACGAAGCTTAACATTGTTAAATAGCCAAATGTCACATTTCAGTCACTTACATCATCATTACGAAGTACGTTTAGAGAAAATAGGTATTGCAAAATGCTTTTTTCCTTGTATTAGGCTTAGCATTAAGGATAATTGTTTCCATTTATATTTGGAATTATATAATATTTACTGTATTTCCTAATTAGACCTAGACCAAACTTAAATAATTTTTCAAAACTCAGAACTGCATTCATTTTATATTAAAACAAATTTTAGTATTAATTTGTCATAAAACAAAGTTATCAAAAATTTCCAATTCAAACAAAGACACAAAGAAGTTCAAGTTATGAATGTGAGTATTTCAGAAAGCTTATTTCCATATCAGATGAAAAAAGTAATTACTGGTGAGAGACTTTTGTCTTTGACCCATAATGAAGCAAAGTACAATGTTTTACTTGCTCAGTTCACCCACTCATCATTAAATGTATTTTTCAGATTATATGATACAGAACAGTTGCAGAAAAAAAACCCAAAAAACCACAACTGAAAACCAGCCAATAAAAATAACTATTAAAAAAAAGTCATCTTCCCTTTATTGAAAACTACTGCTCTCAACTATTTGAAAGAGTAGATAATAGCAGGACAAGGGAAAAATGGTTTTAAGTTGAAGGAGAGAAGATTTAGGTTGGATGTCAGGGGGAAGTTCTTTATAGAGAAAGTGGTGATGTGCTGGCACAGGCTGCCCAGAGAGGTTGCGGATGCCCCATACCAAGAGGTGTTCAAGGCCAGGTTGGATGGGGCTGGGCCCTGGGCAACCTGGTCTAGTTAAATGTGGAGGTTGGTGGCCCTGCTTGTTTGAAGGAGGAGGGGGAAAGGGGGCTGGAGCTCCATGATCCTTGAGGTCCCTTCCAACCCAAGCAATTCTATGTTTCTATACTTGCTAATTACCAGTTCAGAAATCACAAACATTATTTCTTACAGTCCAGACACTTCTTTGAAACTGTCTTTCCTTATAATTCCCACAATTCAGAGTAATTATTATTAGGCAACTACTAATAAAATCGTGATTCAATAATGTTATAAGAAGGGCCTGTACGTCATTACTTAACAAGGTCCAAGTCAAAATACTATGCCCTTTTTTCCCCACTAGAATTGGATAAAATTCTATTTAATTTTAAAATCTCCATATACAGATGGCGAGATGAGCCACACTTGGTAGTTTTGGTGCCAGATTTACAGTTTCTGGATCTTAATTATAGACTACATTTTTAAAATACACCAGCAACTTTTACTTTTTTATAAACCATCACAAGGACAGACAGCAAAACTTCTGGCATCTATGATTTAAATCAATGTTGTTAGGAGATTCTTTTCATGACCAGACATCTCTTCATTGGTAATACAGATTTGGATCTAAATAAATTATACCACAGGAAATTAAATGATGATTAAAAGCATTTCAAGCAGATGCAAAGTCTGATAATCTGGTACTTATATGACACAAATGATAATACATGAGATGAACAGGAAAATGTTCTTTTAATGGAGTTAGAATTTTATTTTTATTCACTTCCCAAATGCTGGTTAAAGGATATAAACAATTCCTTTTCTAAACTCTTTTCAATGAGAACAATGTAAGTATTCTCTGTTAGAACAGAAAGCAATCTAAAATACATATAAGGTAGATCCCCTCCCTCTCCCTCCCTCCCCCCTACCCTCAATAAATCCATTGATTTATGCACTAAATAACATATTGGTAAGTCAGCGCATAATGCTTATTTCACTATACAACTCAAAAGCACCTCAAAACATAACTTTTGTTTGCCTCAATAGTATGACAAAACCTTATATTTTAGTAAGTGAAATGACTAACCACACTGATAAATGGGTTGATAGCCCAAATTGACTTAAACCTATTATTTTTTTCATGAGAGATGACAAGAACGTGTTCAACTGCTCAGCTGAAAAAGTTTAAGACAAAAAGATTCATGTCCAAAATATCATATGAGGACTTTCTCTAAGGTGGATACTGACTACTAAACCAGAAAGTTTTTTTTTTTGTTGTTTTTTTCTTTTTTTTTCCCCTATCAAATAGTACCCAAAGCTGTAGGTAGCCTGTGTGATGTCTGGGAAATCAGGCTGCACCACAGGTTTTGCTCCCAATATCTGGAAAAATAAATCACCAGAGAAAAAGTAAAATGCCTGCTTGTTCCTTTGAAATGTCTCTTTTATGGTCCTAGCTGGAATTTTCAGAGAAATCTACATGTAAAGGGAACTTTTCTGATGTTGAGAGTACTCTGAAAGAATATTCCTTATGTCCATAAAAGCAGAAGATAAAACAGTCTGCAAAAAGGTCAAAACAAGCAAGTGCAAGAACAGCATAAAGTGAATAAAAACAATACAACTCTTGGGAATACTGAAGTGGAAGTGTAAAAAAGTAGAAAAAAAAAAAAAACAACCCACAACAAAAAACAAGACTGAATCCTGCAACTAATATAAAAGGATTTTTTGAAAGATTTATTTTATTATTTTTTCTAATGAAGTAATGCTATCTACTCTTTAAAGTAATAAGAATTTTTGTCTACATGCACAATTTTTTTTATTTTTTTTTTTTTTCTTTTTAACATATTGGCACATTCACTGAATTCCCCCTGTGCAGCAATAAGCAGAAAGTACATTTATTTTATTTTTTTGAAGAAAACTTCCTTGCTTATTCTGAAGTACTTTTACAAGAACTAGCCATACATCATCACCAATCAAAGAACAGTACACCGGATGAGTATATGATTGACCACAAAATTATACTCTCCATTCCATTCCTTCAGTAGCCATCAAGAACCATTTGATGCATCAAATGCAGATTTCTTTTCAGTATGGAACCCTAAGGCCTGTGAAGCGCTCTAATTTCAACTAGCCTACAAGAGTCCTTGAGGGACTGATTGTCCACTGGGTATAATTAGAGTAAAAATTTCATACCTTCTGGGATTTTTTTAAGTTATTCAGTGATTCATCTCAGCTGAAGGCAATTTCCCATACTTTCTTGAGAAATATGTCAGACTACTGCAACTGATATGGTAGTACAAGTCCTCTGATTTCTCAGTACTAAACTCAGATTTAGGTCTTATGCGGTAGCTGCCTTTCTGATAAATTTTGGGACTGAGACTATTGGGATCTAGAAGTTACCTGTCTAAACAGCCAGATATCCACACCAGCACAAACACACAAAGCCTCACAAAATATCACTCTGATAGGTCAAGTAAACGATGTTAAATAAAAGAAGATAAAATATTCACACTCAAGCAGGCTAGCTATAATCTCTCAGCCTACCTTGGGAAAGCAACTTAAGAATAGGTGTTTACTTTTCTTGTCCAAGCAATGTTAACTTATCTATGTGTAATTTGGGGGATGCTTTTGACTTCTGTGTCATTAACTGACTCTTAAGCAGGACTCAGTTTTTTGGCACATGCAGTAAGTCCGAATGACTTCTACGGCATTCATTTTAAGCCAATGTAAATTCCTGTCAGCCTGTTGAGACTTTTACAATATGTAAAGAAATTCTTCATATTATTTTATACAGATGAATGTATAAATATATGTATTTATATTTATGAAGACATAGACACACATATACATACACATACGTATATGCGTGTATATATATATACACACACATACATACGTGAAACTATTTCAGAAATCACTACCTCAATACTCTAATAGAAAGGCAGAACAGATTTACAGCTGCTGTGAAAATGCATTCAACTGCTGTGTGCCAAAATGGTTCACTGTCTTTCAGATCTGATCCTGACCAGTACTTCACTCAGGCAACCTTAGTAAGCCTTTTGTCTGACAGCACACACACTTGTTTTGTTCTGCGTTTAAAAGAGAGAATGGCAGGTACATAATCAAATGATGAGCTTTGCTCCACGGTGACAAATGCTATGATAGGTGAGCCTGCCAACACATCTCTCTGCTGTGATGATATATTCAGTTTGCAAATGACTTGTGGGAAAAAATAATATATATATATATATATATATAAACAATCTTTCCATACATGCAGGAAAGGTAATATAACATTTGGCAAGAGAGCAGGTGGACTGTGATTTTCCATGCCATAACGGAACAAAAATTTTGCAGACCTCCCTAATACCATAAGTGACATTAATTTTGTGGTTGTATTTAGTTTTTATTAACACTTTTGTTAATAAAAAATTTGTTACAAATGCTGTGACAGAGCAATGAGATTATTGAACTTTTATTTCAGATTCTTCTTTAAGAGAGTATGATTGAAAGAAGCAGCCATACAGCAGCTGGATTGTTCCATACCACTCCATACCCTACTGAGTACTTTGCTTCAGTATAGGTTTCCTTAGGAATTCTCTTGCTTGTGTCATTTCATGAATATATTTCCTCAATGACAGTAAGGATTGTTCATGCTTTATCTCAATAACAGGCACCTTCTCCACTAGCACCCTTACAAATTGACTATTTCTGTTCTGCTTCATTTTCACGTTATTCTTTAAGCTTTTTTACCTGGACAAACACATCGTAGTAATGTATGAGTTCTGTTTATTGAAACTGCGAATATGCTTTTTAGTCTGCAAACCTGTTCTCATAAAATACTTGCTTAGATCACCGAATTAAAAATATTAAGAGTTGTCAATCACTTTTACTGATGCTTAGCTCAATCTGAGTTTCCAGCGTGTTTTCTGCTACACATCGTACTCGAGGTTTGTTGCAAATACCTCTTCTATAGGGCTTTGAATTGTATATCACAGTAGTATGACTAGAACATCTTTTTCTATTGATCCCTTTTTGAAACTGTCTGACTTTCTCTCCATAAGTAATTTAAGTAGTAATCAATTCTGCCTCTTGACATAGTAGAGGGTGTAGCTGTGATCTTACTGAAGAACATTATTGTCTCTAGAATGCAAAATTAGATTCAAATTGCAGTAATCCACACTTTTTTTTCCCCATGCTTGTCAAAAATCTCAGTTGTATATTTCTAATTTATGAAACACAATAAATATCAAACGCCTTACATAATTCTCACTTCTTCGGTCATACTTTACCACAGCCTTCTCTGAAGGAACCAGCAGTTTGCAAACACAGAACTGTATCTCAGTTAAACCTTTCCCTGTACATATTTTAAATTTTATTTTATATTACCAGTCTTTCTTGCATTGTTCTGACACTGAAGATAAATTTAAATGGAAATAAAAATTGATATTCAGTATATGTTGAATTGTTTCCTTCCCTGAGTTGTGTTCCCTGATGTAGAAGCAGGCTGTAGTCTCAGTATTAATCAGCTTAGCCAAATGTGTGCTATCTACACTAATTCCCATACTAATTACTAATTTATTGAATTTATTAGGATTGGTACCCAAATCAGCTAGATTTTAGACAGCACAAACATCTGTCTGTTATACAGACATGCCTTCCAGCTGAATATATTGTTTCTCTAGAGAAATCTTGGCCTTTACAGATTCAAAAAAAGCAGAAATCTGTTGATTTTTTCGTTCAGTAAACCAGAATGAAGGAAACTACTTCCTCTTTCTAAATGAGATAATTGGAAGCATGCTTTGTTCTAATACTAACATACTTCTTGAGGAGTTATCTGGATATCTGATTACTTATTCAGTTACACCATTCTTCTCAGTTCCAGTCAACATGTCTCAATTCTGTGTCTAAGTTCATTCAAAAGTTATAGTAAGAGTACCGCATTTATGTATTTTTCTTCTCAGGTGAGAGTGAAATACAAAACTTTCTAAAAATAAAAGGTAAACTTTAACATTTTCTAGACCATTTAGGTGGCTAGCTCTGTCATAAATACATCATAAGGGTATTCAAATTATTTTGTTTAGAAAATGGAACATACAAAATTAATTGTCTGTTTGTTGTTTAGACTTTGCAATAAAAGGCAGTGTAGAATGTTTAGATTCAAAGACATTACTGCTAACTCCAAAAAGTGGTTAAAAAATCCTATATGTTCTTGATATTTCTTCCTAAACTTTATTCATCTAAGCATTCCTGCATATAATTTATGTTTTCACAGAAAGCATAAAAAGTTACTCTAAAATAATTCTTATTTTCTGCAAAATACTTGTACAAATACAAAATCTTCTGAGATATACTCAATGCTACAAATATTTCTTATTTCACTTAAAGCCACTGACAACTTTCTCTGAGACCTAAGTTCAGTTTTGTCTTAGTACAGTTACCTGAAGCTGCTCCTCCAGTGCAGCAGTTGCTTTGTCTCCGCTGGTTTCATCCACCACCACCACCATATGGGTTAGAGAGTTCACCTTCACTTGTTCCTGTTCCAAATCATCTTGAAATGCCTATAATCAAAACACAAATGGAAGAAAATTTGTTCCAAATTAAGAAAATGCTGTGTGCTTGAAGTCTCACTGACAAATACAAATAACTAACCCACTACAATAACTCTGTAATCCTACTGCTGTCAATACTAAACACTCAGAAATCATAACTCATACATATGATCTATGTTTAAAAATAAAATAAAATAAACAACAGAAGGGAAAAATGGCAACAACAGACATGGAGAAGGCTGAGGCATCCAGCAAGTTCTTTGTCTAAGTCTTCACGGTTTGCCAGGCTTCTCATAACTATCATGTCCCTGTACTTCTATGCAGGAGCTGGGGGAGCAAAGTCCCACCTACTGTAAACAAAGTGCAAGTTTGAGACCAACTAACAAGACTGAATGGGTACCGATCTATAGAAGCAAATCGCTTTCATTCCAGGGACCTGAAGGAACTGACAGATGTGGCTTCCAAGCCACTCTAAAAAATATTCAAAAAATAGAGGCTGTCAGGTGAAGTCCCTGGGTCTGGAAAAAAGGAAACACCATTTCTAATTATAAGGTAGAAAGGAAGAAAGACACAGAAACTACAGGATGGTGAGCCTCATGTCTGTGCCTGGAAAGATCATGGAGTAAATCCTCCTGGAATCTACATTAAGGCACAGGTGAGACAAGGAGACAATGGAAACATCCAACACAGTTCACCAAAGGCAGATGGTGCCTAACCAATCGGGTGGCCTTGAGCAACAGAGTGATGGCACTGGTGGACAAAAACTGATGTCATATGCCTGAACTTCTGAAAAATCCTTGACATGGTCCCTCACTACATTCTTAACTCTAAATTGAAGAGATATGGATTTGGCCGTTCAGAATATAAATTGAGCTCATAAACAGGAGGGATACAGACTTTTCATATGGTCTGATAGTGACTGGAAAGGGCTTTAAACTAAAAAAAAGGAAGATTTAGGTAAGATATTTGGAGGATTTTTTTATTTTATTTTATTTTATTTTAAACTCAGAGGGTCACCACCCTGGTGGCACAGGCATGGGTTGCCCAGAGAAGCTCTGGTTGCCCCATTCCTGGAGGTGTTTGAGGCCAGGTTGGATGATGCCCTGGGAAGTATGATCTCTAAGTGGAAAGAAGATGACCTTGAAGGTTCCTTCCAATTCAAGCCATTCATTGATTCCATTATTATGGTTCTATGAAAACAAAACGAGCCAAAGTCCTGACACAAAGGAGAAAGCTGAGCAGCCAGACACATTTGCTCCTTCCTCTGCTGTGATATAACGAGAGGACAAGTGATAAATATTGAAAGAACAGGAGCTGAAGTATTGCTATTAAAAATTCAGGCCACAGAGTAAGTGCTATTCAATTTCTTTTCAGATTTTTTGTTACTTTGTTACTTAGAGTATACCCTTAATACTTTAGCAGTGTGCCTTGGTGATTTATACATATCTAGTACGATAGTTATGGTCTGCAAAATAAAATGACTAACTTTACATGCCAGTGGAATACTTAACTGCATTACAAACTATGTTAAATTTCAATTTCACCATATCATTTTTTCTGCTCCTTTTTCAAGTAGAATAATTCACTTTGGTATGAAGAATGTGCGCTAGCTGAAGATTAGTTTAGGTATTTTTCATCTTTTTTGTAAAGCATTTGAGTTCTTTTTGGAGAAAAAAAAAAGTAAACACATAATGGAGCTGTACACAACAGGAAGGGAATTCATAGGCTTTTGATTTTAAGGCATAAACCTCATTCTAAGATATTTCAGAGTTTTAATTCCTTAATGAGCATATTCTGAGATGATATACTCATATATATTCATAAGAATCCTTTGTTCTAACTTTTTTGCCTCTGATTACCACTTGCATCAGAGAGCTAGATTATAAAGTAATTCACAAGGACTGTGAACTACACCAAATTATTAAAATAGCCCTTAGAATTCAGACTTTATCCTGACACAATTCTTGATGAAGGAGCAGGATTACAGCAATTTGCTTCTGTTCACTATTCTATTTAAGCCTCACAAAGGCTATACCCAGGGAGGTGTTTTTTACTTCCTTATTAGTGGACAAATGAATTATGTCAAAACCATGGAGAGAGACGCTCCGTAAATGCAAGGAGTAAAAGTGTGAGCCTCTCACACTGTGAAAGACGAGAGAAGTCAGTAAACCAATGAAACTAAAAAGTTTAGTCATTGTCTAATCCCCAGGTTCAATTCGCCTGAGCTAAACGGCTGTTCTTCATAATTAAAGCATCTATTTTTACCATAAAATTCACTGGAGACAATGATTTGTATGCAGGAACTTGTTGAAACAGGAATTTAAAGAAGGCAGTTTTAAAACTAGAGCATGCTCAGTTCAGATCATTTAAAATCAAATTTGTAAAAAGCAATCCTCAGCTTGGAGGAAGGAAATTTTCAGGGACTTAAAACTTTATCTATCCCTGTGCTGTTTCCACACTTCAACTCATATACGTTGATGCACCGAGACAGCTCATAAAAACTCATAAAACACCACAGCTGCTCTAATTCTTATCTGTCTATCAGATCACAAGTTATTTGAGTCCCAGGCAATCTAATCCAAAGGGAATAAAATTACACAGGGTATCAACGAACCAGAAGAAAGATACATCCCTGATATGTGAACACTTTGTAAGTTTATAAATTTACCTCTGCAATTTTCCTTTCCTTTTTTTTTTTTTTCCCCCCTGTTAACTACAAGATTCTAACAATAAATATTTACTGCAGTTAATGATATTTTCTTTCAAAAGTAATAAATAAATAAATAAAAATGAAGCTCAGCCTTCCAGGAAAAAATACAAAACCCAAAAACCTAGGGAGCTCAAGCTCTCAAGCTTTCCCCCCCGGTAAGGTAATGAAAATAAAATTTTTAAAAATTATAAATAGTATAATAATGTCAAATTAGGATATATATAATAAAAAGTTAATTAAAATCATTTTTCCTTAATAAAAGAATTTATAATATATCAATAGGCTTCAGTTATTTAATAGTTCTCGGTCTTTTACTGAAAAGCAGCTTTCTCATTTAATAACATAAATAAGGGACCCTTACAACTGCCAACAAAACGCTTAAGATACCGCAGCAAAAGCAAATAGCCTTTTTTTTTTTTTTTTTTTTTTTTTTTTTTTTTTTTTTTAAATAAAAAATGTTTGAGTATTATTCCAGAATGCACTTCACTGTTCCAGGGTTCTTACTATATATATATATATATATATATATATATATAAACACAAACACCCTGCTAATAACAAACTCTCTATGCCAATCCATTCAGCATTTTTTGTGTACTATCAAGTTATTCATCTTTCACACTATTGAACTAAGAGGCACATTGAAAAGAATGTTTTTGCCTTCTGTGATCTCAGTGATAGGTGTGATTCCTAATCTGCATTACAGAATGATGATTATTTGTAGTATTGGACCTAGCAAAGAAACCAAGTATCACACCGAGGGACAAAACCATGAAGCAAGTAGGATAATCAAAGGTAGGGAAGTAGTAGGTCAAAAGGATATAAATAAAATGAAATAAAGAGTGGAAATGAAGTATTAACGAAGAGAGAAGGAGGGGGAGAAGATGACAGAAGTAAAGAGGAGATGGAGATAGGACAATGACAAAAACCAGCCTATCATCTTTGTTTAATTTGAAATGATCGTGGCCTTTCTATCTTCTCACCTCAGGAATGCCCTAATAGTTCATGAGCTGTCCAGAATTAAATGAGACAGAAAAAACTGAGGAGAATGTTGATCTTTTTGTTTGTTTCTTTGCTTATTTTAAAATGAATTAAAAAAAATAAAAATAAAAATAAAAATGGTATTAACATTCTAGAATTTTACCTTATGGTGGGTCACTGTGCTGCATAAAGTATTTAATGAAACTATACCTACATAGAACTATGCATATGTAATTGAAAGCAAAAAAAGGTGTTCAGTTGTGAAGATACAGAAAAAGATTACTGTATTCAAATTATGTTTGTTTGTTTTCTCCAAATACCACTTCACATAAATGTTATTTTTGGAAAAAGATTATGTCAGAATATACACTTCATTAGCAAATCTATAGAATGAAAACCATTATCATCTCACAAAGCAGTGAGAGCACAAACGAAAGCAGTAGGCCTAGAATTCCTATAATTCTTCAGAAATCCTTAATCAGAATGCAGAAAAATTATCCCCAACACTGAAGTGGCTCATTCTGGGAGATTATCTGCCCTCTAGAGCCTGTACACTATAGTACTGACATGGACCATGAAGCAGGAAATGTTAAAACCTGTCAAGACACTAGAGAACTCTAGTATCTTGACAGATTTCAAACTACTGCTGTAGAAACATTAATAGATTATCAAAGTACATCTCCTTCACCTCATACTCTATTTTTTACACTTCTCTGTGTCTTCCTAACATTATCACCATATGTGTCACAAATACATACATAAATATAGGTATTATCTATTTAAAGGTACACAGACACTTAAAAGTACATACACAAAAGGTAATTAGGAACAAGGTTCATTCATTGTGAAACTTAAATTAATACAAATCTGATTTAATACAGTAAATATATATATATATGAATTACAGTCTCTTTCTCCCCAGCTCCCTCCCTTTCAAATTGTACAGCATTATCCTCATTGAATATGGAATACCTTGGTCAAATTCTCTCCCACACTTCATTTATTAGTTTTTTGTTTTTCATGAATACATTATTAAAAGAGATCTTCTAAAGTTAGAGAGTGAAGTTTATTTTATAGTGCTTCACGGTTGCATATTCAAAGTCTCAGGAGTCCTAACAAGATGCTGCAGCCCAATTATGGTTACAGAACAGTTCTACAGCATGCACGGGGAAAAATGCAACATGAAAAAAGAAAAAAAAAAAAAAAAAAAGCATAAATTATAAAATCTGATGAGATTTGTATTATAAGGTATAACACAGGGACATTACAATTGTATAGTGTACTCTAGTGCATTTTTTATATGGAAAAATTAACTTTTTATATCAGGATAAAAGTCAAAATAATGATTTAAGAGCTCCATAAAAGCCTGTTAATCGTACAAAATAATAATAATAAAAAAATAAATAAATAAACCAAGATTCCATATTACACTGCTGTGTTCTCATAGGAGGAATAGCCATTCATAATGTTAAAAATCCACTTTTTAAAGTTTTTGGAAGCTATACATGAATGCAGTACCCAAATTCCATTCCATACCTTATGCTCCTCTACTTGACGCTTTAGGTCCTCTAGGTCCGGACCTAAGGGCTCTGAATCTATCTTCTTTGTCCTTTCCTCTGTTTTCGTTAGCCATTCAGCTAACTGGGCTAGTTGCTGATTCTGCAGATCCATTAGGATTTTATGTAAACTGTAAAACAACAAACATTTCCATTTATATATGAAAGAAAACCTGTCTGCCCTATGTGCTCTTGAGTATCTTTGTTAATATTACAGATTGTAAACTAGATGACAGCTCTGTAAGACTTTTCAGCACACATGTTTATTTCAACCTCAAAATCTGTTCTTTACAGAAGACATAAAGAACGTCCTTGGGCATTTTGATTGGTAAACTGATTTTCATGAGGCTAGATGCCAAGCCAGAATAAAGAATATTTTCAGGCAAGTAAGTGAAGATATGTTGAAATAATACTGAATTAAGCAACAATTAAATTGAAACAGTCCGGGAATTAAAGACAACAACAAAAATCCTTAGTATTCGAACCCTGGAACTGGATATATTTTATGCTTTGCTGAGGTTGTATTCTCTAGGTGCATTTCTATTACAGCTATTTGAAATTTCAAAATATCATCTGGATTCATAAACTTCAAAAAGCCCACAGTACTGTACATGTACTTAAAAGGTTCCCTCAAATTAAGAGTATTACACAGAGAACTAAATTTTCAATTATTCAATGGAGAACGTTCTAAAAAAATTAGAAAGTTTTTTGATAACTCTAAAATGATCTGACCAGAAATCCATTTAAAAAATACTTAACATTTCCTACTTGACATCTTCAGAAATCCTCCAATCTTGCCTGAAAAAAATCTGCAACTTATGAAATAAGTGCTGAGCCATGGAATTACAAGTAATTATTTCTATTATCCATCTTCCACATACTATGTGCGTTAAACTTAGATCCAGTTCACTGTTTTCAATAATATCCAAACACAAAATATCTTTTCATTTAATTGAACGTGGTTTAAAAGTTGTAGAAATCTTCATAATGTGGTAATTGGCATTAAGCTTTCCACCCTTTCTCCCGTTTATCACTCTGAGACCCTTTACTGTAAAGAATTAAATTTGGGGAAAGGTAGGAGGAAGAAATGAAAAAGCAAGCTGTTTTACTTCAGCATGTTAATGCATTACTTGCTGCAACAGTTTGTTCAGTACATGCTGAACACAGTAAATTAAACTTGTACCACATTTAAGTAAATGCACTGCTCTGTTCCAAAATTCCTCTGATATTCTGAGCTCCTAAATGACTTCTCAAATATTAAGTTCCTTTCACATTTATAGTATCCATTCTTACGAAATCTTTTTAATTTTTGCTGATTGTCTGCATGTGTTTCCCTTGTGCTGTAGCATGCCCACTTCCCACTGCCGTTACCAGAGGACAGACAGTCCTGCGGTTCTTATCTTCACAAACCATCTCTATTTGGATTGACAAGTCAGTCTATCTCAAAGATGGGATTACAGCTATGCGCTCAGAAGATTATTCTTTACAACAAGGTAGAAGATGGATCCTGAAAGTTTAAATTGAGTCTAATAACCTATAAATACATTACATGTGATGTGAAAGCTGTTTCAGCTCGTAAACAATCAACTGATGCCTAAATATCTGTTTTGACCAAATAGGAAAATCTTTTTTTTTTTTTTTTTTTTTTTATCTTATATTTTAATTATTTTTATCATTATTTTGTATAAGAAATTAAATAGTGACAAATTATCTGTGAAGCTCTTATCACTTTGTGTCTTCTGCTGATTTCATTCATTAGCAATTTTACAGACCTGAAAGATATGCAAGGTCATAAATGCAGAGAAATCACAAAAACAGAATCTCATTACTCAGTAAAAAGAGGGGGAAGGAGAAAGGGAAAAGAATCACTTAGAACCTATTGGAGGAAAATTACCAAATCAAACAAAACAATGTTATGTGATTTTTCCAAATTACTGCTTGCCTTTTACTATTGTGTGCAATTTTGGTTGCTTTTATACCAAAAAGATAAGGTGGAACTAAATATGCTCAAAGAAGAACAAAAGAGCAAGATAAATAATCAAATATATGTATTTATAGCAAGAGTAAGAAAATCTAAATGATGTTGACCAGCAAAAAGATGCCATCCCTCATAACGTTAGTAGGAATAAGCCAATGGAATTCACAGCGAAAGGATGCTCTGGATGGTATTAAGTTTACACAGGCTCAGAAAGATATGGGATAAATATAATTAAAGCCACTGAGAAGTTACAAAATGCAGACAACTATTTCCACCTTCATGTCAAGTATCAAATCAGAGCAATGGTTCATAAAGCCCACTGTTTGTTGTAGGTGCAACCCACTAGCTTGCTGTAGATGGATACACCCCAATATTTCATACCTACCAGCAGCAAAAATAAGATGAGAGGATGCTCAGTATATCATATACCTCCTCTAAAGCTTGTCCTTTTCCTAATTAATATATATATTCATTTTTTTTTATAGAAATCACTGTTAAAAAAGGACTTGCTTTCCAGATATATTGAAGGAAGAGATCTAAGAGTTTCTTGCTTAGTACATCTTTCTGAGAAAATGTAATATCTCAAAAGAAAGGTTTTAATGAAGTATAACTCGAAGTCATGAGGAAGCCATCAGAGATCTTAAATTTGGGTGGTTTGTTGCTGCATTTATTTGTCTTTATTGTATAGAACAGCTATATTTAGTAATTAACTTATTGACTATAAAAAAGCTGACAGTGATGTCCCACTCATTTTAAAATTTCCAGTGGATTTGACTTAGTAAGACAGCTGTAAACTTCACCATTACTTCCTTTTTACAGAAAGATCAGTAGAGGCGCATAATTCCACAAGGTAAAGCAAAACCCCATCAAGTGAGTTTGAAACTGAGTTATTGAATAAAACTGGAATTAAACGACTCCATGATTAAAAATAAATAAATAAATAAACAAAATCTGAGAAAAAGGATGTCAAATAGGTACATAACAGGTACATAGACATTTTCTAAAATAAGTAATTCAATTCACACACACAAAAAGTGACTTTCAATAAATTTCTTCTGTTAAACACTCCATGCCAAGAAAAATAAGTTACTCTACAGCAGCACAATGACAATGTCTTACCTTTATGGACTGCTTTATTATAAATATTACTATGGAAAACAAAATTTCAAAGCAAGGCATAGAAATATTAAATATATATATAATTGAAATTATAAATGTTAACATTATTTTTAACATTAGAAACAGCGCTTAAAAATCATTTAAACTTCAATGTCACTACACACCAATTTTCAGGTTAAAATAAAAGCACTAAGATTGAGTCTTGTTCATCGTGAAAAAATTCACAGCTGATATTTAAGTTCAGTACTGTCCCAGCCAAATTCAACACATATTAGTTTACCTGGCATATTACTTACTTGCTTTGTTTTTCCATACTTGCAACCCTGAGACTTTCCCATCGAGAATTGAGTAGATTCATTTGTTCCTGTATTTCATTTTCTTCATCATCAGAAAGTTTTCCAATTGTTAGAAGTTGACTTCCAACTTGCAAAACATTACCAACACGGCCTTGGTGAGCAGTTAATTCCATCATGAAACCCTGACAACAGAAAGAAGACTCTGTTTTCAGTTTGATTCATTGAAAGGAAAGAACAGACTTTGGAGGAATATCTTCACTTTTACCACATTCCAAACCTCATTTTTCAAATTGCTTTCTTTCTTTTTACCCAAACTCTACCCAAATCTCAAAAAACAAAAGAGAAGTAAGCATTTAACATTTTGCATTCAGTACAGTCTTCAAATTCCACAGATACAAATTTAAAATAAAATTTATTTGTTTTATAGATTTTTTATTATTATTATTATTTTTTATTTTCTTATGCGATCCAAATGGATAAATGACCAACAAAAGATCAGTACAAATACATACCTCATGGGTATGAAACTGCTCTTTTACAACTTCTACATCACTGGATATATCCCCTTGTGCTTGTAATGCATCTTCAGCAGAGAGAAGCCACGTGAGTACTTCTTCTAAAGCAGTTTGGTAGCTGTCCAGATCCATTTCGGACCTCATCACTGTGGTAGTATACGTTCTTTTTTCAACAGTTTCTAAAAACTGATCAAAAACAGTAATGCAAAGAGAACCTACTCAGACAGTTATAGAAAGGAATAAATAAAATATCATTTTCTTGCATACCAAAATAGCTTTTTTTGATCGCTAATGCAGGGGATTACATATGATTAGTATACCTGCTAATTGACCAAGAAGTATTAACACTGAGAGAAATAACTACATTCATAGTAAATGAGGTATTTCACACAGGAATTCAAATTTTCTAGTAACTATTCAGAATAGCTGCAATATTTGAATTATAACTGTAGAGTTCTCTTATGCTTTTTTTGAACTGTAATTTATTTTCTACAGCAACTAGTACAACTATATCATCAGAAAGCCTCAAGTTGCATGTTGACACTGCAGAGAAACCAATAAATCAATAACAAGTATTTACTAATTTATCTGATCCTAGAAGACCAGGACAAAACAGAAGCTACAAACATGGTGTGATATAGAAAATGTCATCTCGTACGTTTATGAAAAATTCTGAGAAATTGTAATTAATTTGCTAGTTAGTCACTACAAAAGCATACACTAAAAATATATTCAGGCCTTCATCAAAAAATATATCAAAAAATTTTAATGATTTATTAGCATGAGTTGTCTCTACTGATATACTTGAGCAAATAGAACATTTGGCAGAGCTTTTGAAGCCTTTCACTGTAGCTTAGGACAGAAAGTCAAAAGTTTAGTCCTAGAACCAAACTGGATGTAATACGATCACTACAAAGGAATATACACTAGACTAGCTTAACTTCATCACTGTTTAAGTGTGAAAAAAAACAAACAAAACAAAAAAAAACAACACTTAGTAATTAAGGATACATCATAAAAGCAGGCTTGGAAAATCTGATGACCTCAATAATCTGGTTTTAATAATACAAACATTGATGCACAAACAATTCCAGCACATATACTTGCTGACAAAAAGGCAAGTTTAGATTTATAAGTGTTATATAAATTTTATTAAGAAATAACCCTACCACTTTAAATGTATGCAGCAAGTTATTTCTGAATTGCCTAATTTACTGCAGAAAGGGACCACTGACTATGTACAGGTCATTATTTACTTTTGACAGTATTAGTGTTTGAAATATATCCATACTTGATATACTGAAAAAATAATTAAAAAAATAAAATACAAAAATTCTGTAATAGCTGAACAACACTGTGGATATCACATTTGCACAGATGTGTGACAATCTCCATCCACCATCTGAAAAACACTCATCTAGATACAACACAGAATGTTCTCTCATGTCTGATAACTCTAAAACCAAGCACCTGCTAGCACCTCTGCAGCAGAAATACTTGCTGTAATTTCCCCTAGTAATTTTGACCAGACTTTTCTCTCAAATTATTCTAAATACTGCACGGAATTACATTAAAAAATGCCATACTCGTGACATTCTGGGACAAAATGGTGCAGATTCACTTCTGCAGTATTTTAATAAAGTATTGAGAAATGTAAAAGAGAAAAGCAAACACTAACATAAATGGATATGAAAGCAGCTTCTTGGCATCTACTCCAAACTATGTTCTCATTCAAAAATTGGCAGTTTCTGGACAGAAGGAAATCAGAAAAGAGCCAGAGGAAGTATAAGCAAAGGACTGTGAACAACATTATCAGTAAGCCCTTTATTTGATTTTGGGAGGCAACAATATTTTTTCCATTTTCCCTGAAATTTTACAGCATCGCTGACTGCAGAGAACTGGAATCATTCATTAGGGAACAGAGCAGATAAATGGAAGTCAGTTGGAGCATAAGCAATTAAAAAAACAAAAGAACCACACAACAAAAATAGAAAACATGCATCTGTGGATAGCACAAGTTCCTAAATGATGAGGACTAAATCACCTTCATTTTCTCCATGCTTATGGGGATAAGAAAGATTAACAACCAGAGAATAACCATCAGAAGCCGAGATACTAGTAGCCCCTTGTTAGTCTAGAGCATACTGAGCACACAGACTATTTCTTTTCAAATCTGACAGCAACAGTCTGATCCTATGCGATATCTTCACTACTTCTATCAGTACTGTTAGCTATGTGAAATAACTGAACATTCTTGCTCATCCTGCATACAGAATGCAAAACAACTACTCAAAGCAGTGGAAACTCAACTACTCCAACTGTGCTATGCAAACACTAATGACTATTTGGTGACATGAGAGAAACATACTGTTTCAAAATAATAAAATTATTTGATCATAAATCTACCCCTGTAATTTACACAACACAACATTATACTGAAAGAAGGACTAGCAGATGATTATCACACCTGTAACACTCCCATTTATAACCAAGATTCCCGTTGGCTCAGTTGTGAATGGAAAATTAAACACAATATTAAATATTCACATTTGTAAGTGGACAGGTACTGCCACATGCATTGTATTTAAAAGTAAATAAAAAATAATAAAAAAATAAAAAAATAAAAAAATAAAAAAAATAAAAATTAACAAAATAAAGTTGGGTATCTCAATATGATATTCAGTAAAACCCAAGAATACTGAACACTAAAATAATGCATATATCACTAACAACAACTGAAGTCCTGAATTTTGTAAATAATAATGGTAGTCAAGTGAGTTTAAAAACACACTACTCCTGACAGTGTCTTTATTTCTGAATTTATATGACGTTTTTTCAGTAATACTAAAATATAGAGAAAAAAATAGCCATTGATGTTGCATATACTACATTTGAGACCAAAACCATGGACTCACTAATGGAGATAACTACCATGAATGGCTTCTAACCATAATTCTTAAGAGAATAAAAAAGAATCAGGACAAGATGAAATTAAACTGTTGTTGTGGTGCATTACTAGGAAAACCATACTTCAGGAAAAAAGCTCCTCATATATGCATACAGTTTCTTTCTGGAATAAAAAACTATTCTTTGCGAATAATTCAATTATTACACAAAAGAAAGCTGATTGGGTGCAGTCAAATCAGAACATCCCATTTGTTTATATAATCCATTTAGTAACAACACATGCACAAAGACACAAATGTTAAGGGGAAATTAAACCAAACAATTCAGATATTTAATGAAAGCTGCCTTACATCCAGCTGGGAATCAGCAAGGCAGCCAGATCACAAGTGTTTTGGGAAATTAACTAGTCTTTTTTTTCTTGTATGGAAAATAGGGATTGACCTAGAAGGTATAAAAATGTTCTGGACATAAAGGTTGTCCTCCAGGACATAAAATCCAATGAACATAAAAATATCCTATGAGTATAAAAAGATGAGGATGTGAGTTTTTATATATTTCACCATTTTCTGCTGGGGAGAGTAGGGGCTGTCAAGAGTGGAAGACCCTGAGGAACATTTCTCTTTAAATTAAAATATAAAAAGAGAAAATAAAAAGCCTTTGACCTTCAGAAACTTGGAAAAATAAGGCATGCTTGGCAGCTGTCTGAATTAATTCAGGGTGATTAAATGATGAGCTTCCAGCTGCTTCAGGGTGAGTAAGTGAGGAGAGGGGGAGTTACTCACCTACCATTGTATTATATTCCTAAAGGAAGGAGAAGAGTCACACATGCTAGTAAATTCTCCAAAATTTTTTGTACTAGTTAACAAAGATTCCTTCTGACTTTTAGAAATTGCTTAGGTGGTTTCTGAAAGCAGTTTTACAATGAAAACTTAGGATCTATTGTAGCACTCTTATTTACATTATGCCTTCATTCCAAAACTGCCTCTTTCTCACTGTACGATATGAATCTGGCTCAACATTTAGAGTTTTAAAATTCAGAGACATCAAATGTTAAAGAAATATTTCTCTTTAACAAATGCAATTTTACATTCAGTGTAGTTTTCTGCTTTGGAAAACTCCTTTAGCAGAATTACAGCCTCAGAAAATAGCACGCAATTTGACCATCTAATCACAGTTCCTATCAGGCAAGACAGATATCAATGCTTATCCAATAAGTTGCTAAAGGTTTCTCATTACAAAACCATATTTTATGTCTTTAAAATTGTAAAATTATAACTGTTCAGTCTGAAATGTTCTTCACAATAATCAAGACTATGCTAATACCAAATATGACAGTTCAGTCATTTCTGGTCATAAAAGTGATAAATTGTCCAGATCACTTGTTACTATAACATTGACTACTTCCCCATTATAAATGAGGCTGGTATTTTCAGTTTATTCTGGATATATATTTGATCAGGAAGGGACTCTTTTTGCCATTCATATGAAAACTCAACTCAAGATTTAAGCTTATAAAAAATCTGAAAAATTGCAGCTTTTGTTTGCTTTTTTGAGATACCCTAGTTTATAGTAGCAGATTTCCTTGGTGAATCTATTCCTATCGAAGATACTTCCATCTGGATGAATCTTCCTCTCCATGCAACTGCTGTTTTTATATGTAGTAGACTGGAAAGTCCATCACAACTGAACAGAGCCAGAAAGCATGAATCTAAGTGTATTACAGATGAAAGAAAATGCTGAAAATATTGTCCAGAAATGATAAAAGAAAATGTTTATCTTTAACTACTCCCAGAGATTAAGTTGTTACAATTAAAGTCTGGAAAAGCCAACGACTTTCCTGGCTACAGACAATTTTGCATGTTAGGATTTAGATTTTAGGAGTTGGTTGAAGTAAATAAACTGTATGTGATGACTGAGGGAAGATACCAAGACTAAGTAAGAAAAAGAGACTAAGAATAGTTAAAATGGTATAAGAGTAAAGAAACAGGAACTGAGACAGTCAGCTACCCGGCAAAATCCAATTTTCTCACTATTTAAAACTTTTTAGTTTTACATTTACGGTCAAATAAATCAGTGCTTCAAAAAAGGATTTCATCCCTTTATTTACTTAGATTGTTTTCTTCAGTACACCTACACCTGAAAAAACATATCAGCTCTTTGACTCATCTTTCACAAAACCTACCTAACCACACATTTTTATTCTTTTGAATTCAGCAGAAAACATTTCAGCCTACATTCACTTCAGTGTTCTAATTATATCAAGATTTCAGTTTTATGAGATGTATCCCTGTTTGAAGTATTACTGATGACAAGATGCACAGTATTTTCTTCAAAGGAAGGCACTTCTCCTTCAAGCAGTTAAGAATTATGGCTCTAAACAGTAATATGACTTGATATGGATGTATTAAATCAACTGACTGTGATTGAAATGAATTGCATTCACCATACACCTAAAAGAAAATTAAGATTTCTTGCTATTAAAACGCCACCATTTATCATTGCTTCCCTATTCCAATCCAAGAAAAACACAAACCCTAATGTGATGTATATTTCAGGTGCTGTTACTTTGTACATAAGTAGGTCAGGTAATCTGTTTCTAAATAACATGTAAACATACTCCTCACATAAAGGAAGGTAAAAATTTAGCAGTAGAATGAATTTTCAGTACTGGTTAATGAATCTAGACAGAATTATCTGGTAGGAAGTAGAAGCGGGGTTCTAAAAGGATAGACAGATCTAGAAATTCAGGACTGTTCTTAGAACTCAATAGTGTTACCAACTAGGTGAATAACCTAGCAACCTCAGCAATCTGCTGCTGGCACCAAGCTGTGTGGTGAAGCTGGCACATTGGAGGGAAGAGATGCCATCCAGAAAGATCTTTGTAGGCTCGAAGGGTGGGCCTCTATGAATCATATATAGCTCAACAAGGCCAAGCACAAGGTCACATACCTTGGTCAGGCCAATCCCAAACATGAAAATAAGCTGGCCAGAGAAAGAATTGAGAGCAGCTCTGCTCAGAAGAACCTGGGGTTTCTGATGGATGAAAAGTTTGATGCTAGCCAAGAGTATGCGCTTGCAGCCCAGAAAGTCAACTGGTTCTAGGGCTGCACAAAAAGAAACGTGACCAGCAGGGAAGGTGAAGTTCTTCTAAGCCTCTACTTTGGCAGCCTCACTTACAATACTGATTCCAGGTGTGATGCCCCCAGCATAAGGACAGGTACCTGATAGAACAAGTCCAGAGGAGAGACAAGAAGATGTTCAGAGGGATGTAGCACGTCCCCTACGAAGAGAGACTTTGAGAGTTAGAATGGTTCAGGCTGGAGAAGAAAAAGCTCCAGAAAGAAATTCTAAGAGACCTCCCAGGACATAAAGGAGGCCTACAGAAAAGATGAGGAGTGAATCTTTATCAGGGAGTGTAGCAACAGGACAAGGAGTAACAACAGTTTTGAACAAAAATACAATAGATTTAGATTAGAAATCAGGAATAAATTCTTCCCTCTGGGATTGGTAAAGCACTGGAACAGGCTGCCAATAAAACCTGGGAATACACTGCCCTTGAAGTGTTCCAGGCCAGGTTGGATGGGGCACTGGGCAGGTTTGAATAGATTACATGAAGGAAACTGAAAGGTATATATAAAATTTAGTTGAAAACAGAAAATTATTTAAATCTGTGAGCCACATATGCAAAAGAGCCAAGTATTGATTATTATGGACCACCAAAGGTAGCTTTAAAAGTAAGCCTGCTGAGCCTCAGGGTTCATTTTTCATATTTTGCAATTGCTATAGACTGCTGGTCAAAAAAGAAAGCACCACTATTGATGTCTAGGGAAGTTGCAGAAAGTCAGATCAAATAAATTAGTTCACAAATCTAAACTCAGATTCATTAAATTAAAGAAAAGGTAACAAAATCACATTTCCTATCTTCAGATAGGATGAATGAACTGTAAATTATTGCTGGATGATAGCATAAAAGTTACATTAAAAGAAATAAATGGTTTTAAGATAGATGTGTGTGTGTGTGCGCATGTGCATTCATCTATAGGTACCTGAAAATGCACTATCATGTCAGTATACTTCTGTATATCACAGTATACTCCTTAAGCTCAAAATTCAAGTCACTGAATGTATGGTCATAGAGGCACATAAAGAGCTAGAAATCACAAAATATAAAGGCTGGAAGATGAAATAATCTGCAAACACAATTTTATCATGCTTTCTTTGCAAAACTGCAACCACATGAATCTTAATTGACCAGTAATTTGCACTGCATTTAGCTCTATTTTCTATAAGTTTTAACTAGCAAAAAGAATAACTAAAGGAGCAAATTTGCAAAATTTAAGCCAGTCATTACCTCAAATATTTTTCAATATATTTTATTCACAGAGAAATCATTTCTGCTATTATTCTGGGCTACTGAGCCATGATAATTCTCTTCAGGATCTTCATTAAAGATCATTTAGTCTTCAGAATAAGAATGTTTAACACAAAAAAATCTTTTTATATATTCACACAGTATAGTACTAAAAAGTCTCAATAGCAAGAGCAATTAACAAAAAAATGATACATCTATAAGATGACTCCTCTGAGAAATGTTTGGGACAAGAGCCAATTAGTGGACATACTAATTAGTTTCTCTGAAGTTGAGGATAGAGTCTCAGAGATTTTAGAGTATTAAAAACTGCATTATCACAGTTGTGAGAATGTATTTTAAAAGTTGGTTTTGCAAAGTCATCTAAAATCTCAAACAGTCAAATTGCTTTGAACAGGCTGAATACTCTGTTCATGGCTCTTATGTGCTTTAGTCTCATTAGACTTAAACTCTTCCTAACTGCATTTTTGGTTATATTAAACTTAAAGAGGTTTTCCATTTTCAACAAAAATCATGTCAAAGAATATATTTTCAATTTAAAATTACAAGCTAACAAAAAAGCTGTTCTATAAGTGGCTTAAGTAATTTAATATTTCTTATAAATTCTGTAGTATGATTGCCTTACTTGTCTCAACATGTTATGAATAACAAATGTAAAACTGAAAATGAGATAAAATGATAGCTGTTCACCTCACAACAGGATTTTTTCCTCCTCTGAATGCGCAGCCTCACATTTTTAAGTTCAGTAATCATATCAAAATCATTACTCATAATTTTAATAGACAGTAAAACCAGGAACACTCAAGAAATATTTCTAAAAATGAAAATCACACAAAAATACTGGTAAACATTTACAAAGACAAGCATTTGGATGGAAGAATAGAATAAAAATCCACAGAGTACAACTAACTATTAAGATACCATAGAATTGGACATTTGTTTGAGTACAAATTAGTAAGTGTAATTAATATACAGAATATGTACATCCTATTTTTTTCCTAAGCAGTGTTTACACTATGTCAAGGACTTTTTTATTTCTCAATTTGTCCAGGTAGCAAGGAGCTGGGAGTACACCAGGAGCAAAATAGGAACATAACCATGACAGCTAGATCAAATAGACCAGCTCCTATATCATATGGTGTTGTGCTGAACATTAAAGCTGGGGAGAGATGGCTGAGGATGGGAGCTGCAGCTCACAGACTGCTTGGACATTGGTTGGCAGATGGTGAGCAATTGCCATACCACCAGGGAAGAGTGAGCAAAATGCTGTGTGGTGCTGAGGTGCTGACTGGTTTAATTGACAATATATTACACGTGTAACATATTTAAAATAAATAAATAAATAAATAAAATCTATAGTACTAGAAATGAAGTTCCCATAATGGTACTAATATCACAATTCAGCCTCCATTAAGGTGTTTATTTCTGCTAGCTTATTTTTTGTGCAGGTGACTTTATTAAATGCTGGTAGTGAAAAATACATATATTTGGAAAACTAATGTGTTCTGTTTAAAAGAAATCATTATAGCTATTGTTTTACTTGGATTGGATATATTAGATATATACACTGTTATCCATAACTTCACATTCAAGAGATTCGGTGGTACAGAATTGGCTTAAATTAACATTTTTTGAGTGTTGTGTATGCTTCCTACCCTGTGGTATGCCTTCAAATCCAAGCAATTAAAAGAAACAAACAACCAAAAATGGACTTCTATTCAATATAAGAGAAATAAAAATGCCTAATATGGCAACATTATTTTGGTGAAGATTTTATTTTAGATGTGAATGCTTCCACTCACACTTTCTCATTTTTGCATGGATTTTCACTATAGATTGAATTTTCACCACATGTAGGTGAATCATTCACATTTATTAGATCAAAGCCAAATATACAATGGATACATTTACACTACAGCATGTTTAACTTTCTGAATAATACACTATCCTTACTTATAAGTCAGCAAGGCACAAGCT
Organism: Excalfactoria chinensis; assembly: GCF_039878825.1. Lineage (NCBI taxonomy): Eukaryota > Metazoa > Chordata > Aves > Galliformes > Phasianidae > Excalfactoria > Excalfactoria chinensis. The sequence continues at coordinate 108,782,946 of NC_092825.1, read as the reverse complement.
AACTCACATGGGACGCACAGCAGTGCAGAACTAGAAAACCATGGCAAATCTCATGGCAAAGTTGCCAAATGATTTGTGATGAAGTAAACTCAGCTTCAGTTTCTAATGCAGTTCTAGAAACCTTCCAAGTTCTCTCTGTACTAATGAATGGATGGAGAAAGTAAAAGTACAGTACCTCTGCAAAATACATCAAACAAAACAGAGAACATATGGAAAAAAAAAATATATTATACTTCAGCAAAATAGGAGTAATGACTGCATTGTTAGAGATTTCCAACAACTGAATTAAGGCCTGAGGTAAAGTCTCTGATTCTTAAGTTTCAAAGGAAATCATTAAGTGCTTGGCAATACTGTCCACACTGGCCCAACTGCATACCAAATTATTTTAATTCAAATCTACTGATGTTTATCTCCCTAAGTGCTAAAAGTGATCCTACACATTAACACTGTACTTCAAATATCAGAGAAAGAAGAAATATTTACTTCTGTTAGGAGAATAAAAGTCTACAAGATATCAAAATTATAATGGGTTCGATCTTGCTTAATCTAAGGAATCCAAGGCAGGCAAAATTAACTTATTAATTCTTATTAACATTGGCTCCTATGCCCATAGATAGATATTTATTTATTTTTTAAATCCCAATTAATACTTACACTTTCAACATTATTTTTTTCAATATATTAAAATCTTTTTGTAGGTACCTCAGTGTTTGGTTTTTTTGTTCCCCCCCAACACCTCTGTACTTGAACTCATTTAAGACAGTATCATTTACATGCCATAGAGTTCAGGCAGAGGAGAGCAAGTAAGAAAGCAGTGAGATGAGTTTTGCCTGGGATCAATACTTGATTTGAAACTACACTGACAAAATATTTTCTGAAAAAATAGAAAGGAAATACATTGTTCTTCTTGGTCAGGCATTCAATGAAATTAAGTGATGTCACATATAAAAGTTTCTCAAACATAAAAGCTGAAGGGGGATATTTTAAATTGTTATTTTGAAGGATGGAAGCTCTTTTTCTTGTTATTAGCAGAACAACTAGCCATGTTTTGTAACAGCTTTTTAAAAGCCTCAACTTCAACTAAATGTGGCCAAATAGCCCACAAGATAAGGTGGCAATGAGTGAATTGGTTGGCAGAAAATATTTCCTTTGAATCTGAGAAGTAACCACCACATTAAGCAAAAATCTGGCCAAACTTTAAGTAACTAGTAAATAGTTATAAAAAAAGTAAATAGTCGGCCTTGCAGAGAAGTATGTTTCTATGTATCAAAATAAGAACTGGTAGGATGGATTTTAATGCAACCTCATGCATGTTATGAACCTTCACAGCATACTAGTATTAGTAGGAATTGCGAAGAATCAAAATAAGTGGGAAGAGGAGCAATAAGGGGAACAGAAAGAGAACTGGAACATGACACAGAAGTGATAGGGGTCATAAGACAAAAGACGTTGACACATGATGGTGTAACAGGATGCACTGATAAAACAGCCCATGCTGGGTATTATGCTTTCAGAAATTTAAAACACCAAAACCACAATACTCTAGTGTGATTGATTTCAAAGGTTTGATGCTGCTACTTGCAGTGATAACTGGAGTAGAGAAACCTCCTCAAAGAATATAAGAAAGGATTCTATTCTGTTCTAGGCTACTAAGAAACAGAGACACTGAAGGGGTATTCTACCTGAGTTATGACATTTCCTACATACATTAAATGTTGATTCTACTTTATACTGAAGAAATAATGAGCTTCTACATAAACAAATTTTCTTGCCCTACAGAAATAAATTTGACTGGAAAATGTATAGGCAGTTGCAAAATCAATAAGGATACCCCAAAATCATAATATAGTTGAATCATAATGGAGATGGCAGAAAATTGGAAGCAAAATGAGAACTTAAAAGGAAATATTTGACTTAGTTAAATAGATGAGATTATTGAGGTATATAAGCTTCAGATACCTAGAGCAAAAAATTATCAACCACAATTTCACCATGATTATAAACTTCCTGTATGTTAGATGACTGCTGTTCTTCAATCTACACATAGCTAGAGAGCTAGAAGCAAAAAAAAAAAGTAATTACCACTGATTAAGAATTGTATAAACTGAAATGGTGTATTAATTGGTACTACTTGTATTACAAATTCATTTTTACGACAATGATACAGTCAGGTGTTTCTCAACCTAGGATTTTAACGTAAATTCCTTTCAGTTGTTCTTGTTCACCCTCCAACATAAAATGGCCCAATTCTGCATTGGTCTTCAGATTCTGTCAAATAGGCAGAATTTAAATGCTATAATAACAGCTACTGCAGAAATATAACAGACAAAGCTTCAAAACTCAGGAAAAAGGAAATATGAAAACCGTGATGAAAGATGAGGACTAAATGATAAAACATTTTCTTAATAGATCTTAATATTTTTTGAAGCAATGACTTCAGTTACATGAGCTCATACTTTACATTTGAGGGCTTGGAATGTTGATGAAAAATAAGTTACAACAAAAGTGGCTCAAGGAAAAAAAACAACCAAAACTATCATGACTTCCCTTTCTTCTGAATTACCAGTTTAGTACCTAAACAGAAGAAATCAATCATATCAATTTTAAACATCTTGTTTAAACAAATGCCATTTTCAATCACCATTGCAAGACATTTGATGTTAGTGCAACGTAACAGGGCTCATGCAGGTGTGTGCAGCTTTATTTTCCTGGAATACTTAAAGGAAGTTATCCAGTAAAATATCTGTCACTTGAAGAGTAGATTCAGAAACACTGTTAAATTAAAATGTAAATTCAAAATACATTTTTAGAGGTTAGACAGCATACACACAATGCAGTGTCAGATAAATGCATTATTTATTTTTTCTTTCTCCAATAATGAAAGTGAAGCACAATATTTGGCTCCCACATTTGTCAAAAGTTATAGAAATTTAATATTGAAATTATTAGTATGAGGACTGGTTGAAACAAATAAGATTAAACTACTGAAGCTAAGTAAGAATAAAACAAGTAAATAAGAACAATAAAAAATATCCAAGAATCCCTACTTGAAATGTTGATATAGTGCCATTTTTTATTAAAATGATCAATTTCATAATACAATTTGTATAAAAATATTAAATTTAATGTTTTCTTTTCTTTTTTTTTTTTTTTTCCCCAACTTTGGTAATCTTTTTTTTTTTTTTTTTTTCTTTTTTTTTTATAATTCAATCTTAGATACAAGTTTAGTAACAATGAGATGCCAAATATGTGTGTTTAGTTTGTTCTTTTAGTGCTCTTTAAAGTCAACATACACACTATTTACCAAAATGACTAAAGGAAGAAGATTAGAATTCTAAAACAGCATCAGTGTTTGAATTTTCTTCATCCCTAGCAGTCAGCATAACATCTCTGGCCAGCCATGCTGAAATTTACAACAAAAAGTAAATACTAGACAGATGCTAAAAAACAAACAACAGAAAAACCATTTGGGAAAAGTGGCTCATCAAGATCAGATATAAGCACATTGCACAAGCTTTCACTCCAGCCTCAAGCCCAACAGAACAAATTTGAAAAAAAAATAAATAAATTTAAAAAAAAAAATAGCAATATTGACAGACCTGTGGAGGAACCTGCCTCCTTTTTTGGTCAGGGGGTATGACATACGCAGTTTGTGCATATGCATAACTTTTGAACCGTGGTTTAGGAGAAGGTGAAGGTCTCTGGGGTATATTGACTGTGATCTATGAAGAAGAAATCAGAGGTGGAAATAACAGCTATGTGGATATGAACATATTTTAGAAGTAAAGCAATGATTTTAAAAGTAAATGCAGAAAGGGCATCAGCAGTTATATCTGTCAAGGGTAGCATTAATATTTTGCTGTCAAAATTTGTATAGTATTAAATCTGACATCTCTCCCCAAAAAGTACAAATTTTCAAGACTCAGTACAAGCAGAAAACCAATACAAATTAAAAATTCCTAATAAATAAATGGGAAAAAAACAAAACAACAACAAAAAAAAAAAAAAAAAAAAAAAACCAAAACCAAAACACACAAAACAAAAACAAACAAACAAAAAAACCAAACAACAACCCAAACATTTGATCTTCTGGCAAATCCTGAATAACCAAATCTAATACTCATCTGCTTGTACTGAGCATCCCAAAAAACGGAGATTATATTCACAAGTACACCAGGCCTAAAATCCACTAAACAGTTTCAGCTGATGATTTCAGTCACAAATGTAACTGGAAAAGGTGGAATAATTAACTCCAGGGATTACTAGAGCTTTCTGAGCAGCCAACTGTGAGCTGAGAACAAACAGACTTAAAAAGCAAGTCAGTATAAAAGAAATGCTTAAAAAAAAAAAAAAAAAAAAAAAAGTAATTAAAAATGTGTCATGAATGTGGAAAAATGGCAGCAGCTGTAAAAGGCAAAATAAGCTCTAATATATCTGTGTTTAGAATGTAAAATTTTCTCCAGGTTTTATGTTCTTTCTTCTAGCACACTTCGACAACTAAAATATCCAGTGCTGCAAAAGGGAACTACAAAGCACTTAGTTCTTCAGAAGTTACTTTAAACAGCCAAGTGCAAAGTGAAAAACAGTACAGAAATACATTGAAAAGGGACCTTTTGCATTCCATTGGCAACTAACAGCAAATTTTGGGGGCAGGTAAAGGGAAATTACTTTAGAGAAGATGAATGCAGAAAAGAACGACAACTCACCTCATGTGAAAAATGCTGTTGATGTACTTGTATGTGCTCTTCTCTAGTAACCCTTGAATGTCGTGGCAGCATTTCCACCTCCCTGATAGCCTCCATAGTGACTTGCTGTGGCAGAACTTGGAAAAGGGAAGTCACATACATTAAGATGGACTTCTTATCTGGACAGGCAGTTGCAACGTCTGGAAGGCAAATTAGCATGCATCATTTCAGTTTCTAAATTAGACAGCGTGCATGAGAAAATAGCTAATCAACTTCATAAAAAGTTTATAGCCTAATGAATGATCTATTGTCCATGTGAGTTCTCTAGAGACCAATTAGAACCTCACAATAAGTTCCAAAACTGTGGACCAAACTTGAATACCAATATGAAAAAGCCAAAGTTTAAAATGGTAATTTTGTTTTCTCATTCAACATGAATTTTCGTCCTATATTCCTTTAATGAAAATGCACATAGTATGCAATTTGACAGCATCATCCTCATTAAGCACAATTAGACATAGGAAAAGCTACATTTCTTGCACTATATAAACACTGCTGGGGAAAAAAAAATAAATAGACAATCACATTTTCAAAGTCATGCTCTGTACATTTTCTTAATATTATTTAATCATTGGAAGCAACAGTTATATGGGGGGGAGAAAAACCCCGTAAATGAGTTCACTCAGAACAATTCCAACCTCTAACATAACTATATAACACTTATATTTCTAAGAAACGTGGAATTCAGACATTTTAATCATGTATATAATCATGTATATGTATATATTTATATACGTGTAGTGTATATATGTGTGTATATATGTATACACACACACATATATACACATGTATATAAATCATTAGACGAGTTTCATCTTGAGTCAACATTTGCTGTGACATAACCCCACTACATTAAACCCAGTAGCTACACAGTATACAGCTTCTTGCTTAATACCTGGCCTTAAACCAAGCTGGATGTGAAGGGAAAAGAATCAGAAGAACAGAAGTTTGAAGGCTTGTGAATTGAAAAAGATAGTTTAATAAGCAAGATAAAAAGGATGAAGAAAAAAGAAGCACAACCAAAGGGAAAAATTATATCCCTTTGGCTTGTACGGGTCAGCTGTGCTGACTGTATTCCTCCCCAACTTCTTGCGCAGTCACAGCCTACTCCCTAGCAGACCTTGATTCTGTGCAACCACTGCTCAGCAACAATTAAGATGCCTTTGTGCTACGAGCACTACTCTATTACAAATTCACACCATAGCACCATATGCACTACTACGAAAAGTATTAACTTTATCACAACCAAAACAGAACAACATCACTAGCCATTTCTGTAAGAAGGTAAGTTATGTTAGCTGCTGCTATTTGGCACTGAAGTTCACCTGCCACTCTTCTCCTAGAAAATCAAAATGTAAAAAGACTGGAAATGAAATTTAGTATGAAGTCCATACATGTTTCACATAAGAGCTTGCAGAAACCCAAAGCTCTGAGTTTTTACTGTTCAGGTTGCACAGAGAAGTTGTGGAGTCTCATCCATGGAGATCTTCAAAAGTTGCTGGGACTTGGGCCTGAGCAACCTACACTGTACATCCCTCCAGATGCCCCTCCCAACCTAAATCATTATGTGATTCTGCTAAATTAATCCTGGCTTAACTAAGATTTCTGTAAAGGAAAAAAAAAATAACACAGTTGTTAATACACTCTGGCAGAATCGGTAATGCTAGAAGGTGGAATCTAATCCTCCCTTTTGAGAAGACAGAATGCTTCCTATAAATTCAGAAACTGAGATAAAATATGTGGCTCAATAGATATGTCCTATCAATGTTTTTAGTTTGGATTTTTGTCTTATCTCCACACCCTTGCTTAATAAAAGAGAGTTAAAAGCTTAATTCTACACAAACAACTTGAAGAAAATTGTCACCGTTCCCTCCCACCCCCTTCCATATGCACAACATGTATTATCACAGTACACACAATTTGCACATTTAAAAACGCACATGTCTTATCCATCTGAAATCAAACTACATCCCTCTGCCTTCGCATGGTTTGCTAGAAATATTCTGTTATCATCATCTTGTCTTCTCATTAATATTTTAAACAAACAACATTTACTTCTCCTAGGTGTCTACTCCTAATTGATGTTTACATGAATATCCATCTCTTAATAAATATATGGATGTACTCTGAAAGAGAACAAGCATTTTTGTCAGCTGTGATTTTTCCATTTGTTGTTAATTATTTTCCTTTTTAAATTGTTTTGGTAACCAAATAGGTAAATACCTTAAAAAAAACAACAACAACAACAACAAACTTAATAAATTATAAATAAATTGCATGTATCTACGTATCTATGTATCAGTACCTCACAAATAAATCAAATATCTTATAAACAATAATATATGTACCAAAAACTGTTCACCTGGTCTACCTGACATAAAAAGCAGCTGTCAGGTTTCACTAGTAAATAGAAAAAAAATATATGTAATCACAACAAACAGATAAACAACCATTGGTACAAATTATGGAATTTAAATCTCAGCAAATCTTTCTTTGGAGGCTCTTGAATAATCAGAGTTAGAAGGATTTCTGTTATCCCGTATTATGCCTTTGCCTTCATGTTTTTCCTTTCTGATTCCTATTCTAATATATTCTTTTTACCACCTGTTAGACTGACTCATATTTGAAGTCCTAACAGACAGACTGAGAATAAATATAAGTTTCTGCACTTCCTTGCAAGGAATTTCACCAGTTCATAGGAAATATGTCTGTTTTCATCTCTGGGGGCAAAAAATCTGTCAGGCTGACCTATGCTGTCTGAAAATTTCCTTTAATGAATCTTCTCTAAAATAAATCAATCCAAATATGTTAAACTATGCTAATATTCAGATACTAGTTTAGAGAGAAAACTAAAAACAAGTAAATAAAAGAATCATTTAGGATTATTATTATTTTCAACAAGGCATGTTTGCCAAATCCAATTCAGAAATGTCACGTCCTTTATATTACCATCAATTTTCTTGACAGCAATCATCCATGATAGGAATTAAAAGAACTTAAAGTCACAGAGGCTAGTTAGGCTACAAGTCAAAAGAGATTTTAAAACTGGAAATTTTATAACCTGAACACAAATTACACTATTAACATGTTCACCAAACAAGAATCTTAAATACTTTGGAGATCTCTGAGAAGGATTCCAGCACCTTAACAAGAGAGTAATACAACAGTACAGGAAAGATATCCAGCATGGATTTCCCAGTAGATACTGGGAAAAAGATTCTATTGTTGAAATCTTCATGCTTGCAGATTAATATTATTGAAAACAGTGAGCTTTTAGCAGAATTATTATGACATATCACATGAAGCTCACTGTTTAGAGGACATGTTGATGCCCTGCAACCCATGGGCTCCATCAGCATATAAACAGTTGCTTTAGTTTATTTTCTTTGCTGCAGAAGGTGCTTACTTCCTCAGATACAGAACAGGGCCCTGATTTCACATACTTTCCTTGAAGAAGAATTCTCTGACTAGAGATGCTTGAAGACCAGTGTCTCAAGGGGAGGTATTTAGTAAGCCTCCCTCTCACTTTCCCCCCATCCATCAAATACTTGGCTAGACAGTCCATTTGAAAAAGTCAAGAGAAATACAACAAAACACTTTCTGCTTCCAACACACAGGCTGAAAAACCTGTCTGGTACTAGGGAGGCTCCAGAATAGCTACATCTCCACTATGAATTTCCATTAGTATAACGTTCTGCTCATCTGAAGTCACAGCTGCTTGGCTAACAAGTCTCAAAGGAACAGGAAGAATCAGGTTTCACCATAGAGAATTAGAACTGTGAAGTAAACAGCAATCCACCTCTGATTAAGGGTTGCTGCTTTTAAAAGGTTATTACAAGTATTACTCAATGCAATTTGCCCAATAAATTTCAATATAGTTTGATTTTTATAAGCACTTTTCAGCAAGCATAATTACAAGTCTAAACAACTTAATTTTACTTAGTTGGCTGCTAAGGATCGGTGACTATAATAAACCTGAAATGTTCTGAAACTAGTCACTCTCTGGAGAATGTAGTGCCAAAGAACTAAATACATACACAGCAAAAAAGTTAAATTCTTCAAAATGGATCCACAAGTCAGTTCATGAGTGGTTTGCCCTTGTCACCTTATGTTCTGTCCATAAGCAATTCCTTTTCAAGATGTACAGTTCAAGAGGAAAGAATCCCTTTTAAGAAATAAGTGAAACTGAAGATGATATAAAACACCTAAATAAGCTCCCGTACTGCACATTCACTGTACACAGCCACCAAGAGGAACAAAATCCACCATTTTTTAAATGCAGTGTTTTATTATGTAAATACAGCCACACAGTCTGCAAACTACAAAAATTCATCCAAATACTGCTTCCAATTTTAAGACACATTTACTTATAAGTGACATACAAAGAAAAAGAGGCTGTTCCTATTTCCTTCCCTCTATCAAGGTGTAAGGTGGAATGATACAAAGATGGTAGTAGATATTCAAAAAGTTATTTATAAGGAAAGACTCACCGACGTGGATGACTTCGCTGGGAAATGCTGAGGCAATCTCCACTGGAGAGCAATCTCCAAGAGATGCTGCCTTAGTGGGTCAGCCCTTAAATGAGGTCCAGAGGAGGTGGAGTCAAACTCCACCCCTTCCGGGAGCACAGCTACATCACTCTCACCCGTGCTCCCACAAGCTGACCCAACACTTGCCTCAGCTGATTAATCAGAGATTCAGGCTGTGATTACCAATTTCCCATACATAAGGCTATTTTTCATTTTAAAAATTCATGACATTAACATTTATTGGAATTTCTGAACACAATACCACCATATAAAAATGCAGCTGTTTAGGAGGGATCTAAAAGATGCACAACATAAGCTAATTGAAGGAGATATTGGATTGTTCAGTAAAAACAAAATCTAATGTAAAATAGTTTTTCCACAATATAAACTCATCACATGAGGGACTGAGTGTTGCAGTGTTTGAACAAACTGATATGACAGCAGCAACCTCAACTAGAGTATTTAAGATAAAGACAAAAGAGAAGTGTTTAAAATTATTGTCCTATTAAACATTAAAATGACAATCAACTGGAAACTCTGAAGTTTCAGTACTTTTTTTAATGTGAAGGCTGAAATCACCAATTCTGTTGTGCCGGTCAAGTGATTCCACTTGGAAACATTTCTTAGGGATACACAATGTGGTGGCTCTTTAAGTCAATGTACACATATTTCTGTAATCTATGTAGCTGTTTGGGCTAATTAAAAATGTTTCGGGAATAATAAGTTAAACTGCCATACTGGCAAACAGCCAAAGGAAGTACATTTAAGACCTCAAAACTGCTATCAACTTCAAAATTTTATGAAGTTTCCATTCCAACACACACACACAGAAAGTTCTTAAAATAGACATAATAATAGAAATAATTTTCTCATTTGTCTCTTACATATGTACATTTTTAAGCCTTTCAGCCTCAAAAACAAAAGCAAACCTCTCAAACAAATTCCAATGCCTGTGTTAAAATCTGCCAGTGCTCACTAGGACATTTTGAATGATCTTCTTGAGAACATACATACAAAACACCAATTGTGTTTTGACATGGATGAACTCAAATCTGCAGCTAAAATTGTAAAAATTGTATGACACAGAAGTGGTAATGGTTTTCTCTGCTATGTACAGTTTCCAGTAATACTCCTACAATAAAAAACCTACAGATCCTCAAGGGTTAGCCAGAAGCTTTTGCCTTTGCTCTTCAATCACTGACTTCTTTTGAATGATTTTTAAACTTGAAATTATTTTCTGCCCTGTATGTTCTATTAATAGGTTGATCACAAAGTTCAAAATGAAAAATCATTACTAGCACCCTGAAGGAATAGTTGTAGACTTGCAGATAGACAAAACCTAAAAACATATGATATACCGCATAACCGTATCAAAGTGAAATCTGGAAATACAAATAGTTAATTATTTAACAAATTAAAGTGCAGACAATTGTTCAAGAGCAGACAACAGTCCCCTTTCCAGTATGAAGTCTTTAGTGCATTAGCCAACTTAGGGGAAAAAAAAATAAGCATAAAACTGTATTTCAGTCTCTTGTGGAAAAGGCAGTTAAAACTTAACAGGAGTGCACTACCATGTAATTCAGTGTATTCCATTCCAGGGAGGTAGATAACTTATTGTTTGCAATCTTACAGAAAGTCCAGTGGATACAAAAAAGCAATTAAAGTATTACCTGAAACAGGACTAAACAAAAATAAGAATTTTGAAAGGCTGTTAAGTGACCTACATGAACAAGCATTAAGGTCAGAGTTCACTGTTTTGCAGAATAAAATTCATAGTTTGGAAAAAAAAAAAAAAGGAACTGACAATGGAAGGCAAAAAAATGCATGCACAGAACTGAAGTGAGAGTGGAACTAGATTTGAATTTTCCTGATGAAAATGCCATCAACTTTTCAGCAAACATTTCCTTATGAAAGTAGACATTTTAAAACTTATGGTTCAAGTGTACAGAATATCTTCAAGATGCTGACTACAGTCACGTTTTGTAGGCTCTACTGAATAAACTTGCAACAGCTGCATCAAGAAAATCTTTTCAAAAGATTACTATATTTGTGCTTACCTTTCAAATTTATAAAGACGGGACAGGATTTGCGGGAATAAAAGGTTACAGAATTCAAATGTATCTGGTATTAAACACCTCAGAAGCAGAGAATACCTCAAATCTGTCTGAACGTTTGTTATGACTTGCCACGTATGTGTAAAATGAATCTTGAACTCACAAGCAAGAACTTTCCTGGCTGAATAAACTTGACATTACCTCTGGTTTTGAAATCTGCAAAATCATACTTAGTCTAAGTGGTTAAGTCGATCCATCAGTTTTCTTACACTCCTAAACACATATTCTGTAAGATTCTAACTTTCGTTGCTCTTTCTAGCATAAATGGCTTCCTAACAGTAAAACACAAAGATAGAAAATAAATAAATAAATAAAGAACTGTAACGCAACAAAACATTAGCTTGATGAAATAGGCGCAAATCAGTTAATATTGTAACATACTTGCAATATATTATTTTTTTTTTATTAGAGAGAAAATGGTAGGATTTTAATAGCAGTGAGAATAACATTCATCAGTTTGCTGGAAAATAAAATGCAATACAGAATTTTCTATTAATCAACATTAACTGCTGAAAGCTGCAGTTCACTTATTCAAAACCTTTTATTGCAATTCAGTGAGGTAAAGGAAGGAGGGAGAAAAAGAACTAAAACACACGCTATTAACTACTGCCCACTGAAGAGAGATGAAATGAAAGGAAGATAAAACAAATTATCCTGTATAATAACTGAACTTGGGAATGCTGTACAAAGTAGTTAAGAAAAGTAGGTACAATAATTATGCTATGAATATTTGAGAAATATTTAGTGATATATTCTCAAATATTTAGTTATAGGACCAGAGGGAATGGTTTCAAGCTGTGGCAGGGGAGATTCAGGCTGGACATTAGGAGGTATTATTTCTCAGAAAGGGTGGTCAGGCACTGGAATGGACTGCCCAGGGAGGTGGTGGAGTCACTGACCCTGGGGGTGTTCAATGAAAGACTGGATGTTGCGTTCAGGTACATGGTCTAGTGGAAGCTATTAGTAATAGGTGAACAGTTGGACTGGATGATCTTTTAGGTCTTTTCCAACCTTGGTGATTCTATGATATGAAAAAAAGACACAGGCCAGTGTTTCAAAATATCATACATTTGTCATTTTGCGAAGTTAAATGTTTATAAAAGTAAAGTTATTTCCTTAGGCATTTCTGCCTTACCAATTCTTGTCACAGGACGTCACTCGGTGTGAAAACTACAGCAATAATAATCAAAGACTTAAGATACTTCTGCCATAGAATTTCATAAGACATTCTGCAGTTGTTCTCCAAATGGTACACAGTAGCAATTCCCTCTGATTCCAGATTATTAACAATTATTATTGTTAATGATACACTGGGAAGATTTTGCCTAACTGCATTGGCTGTAGACGTGCATACAAAGTTAAAAAAAAAAAAAAAGTTGTCATTGTACAATGACTAGCCTACAAAACTTAGGAGAAACTACCACACCTGTTTAATTTCTAAAAATTTACAAGAGCTAAGTCAGTATAATCACTGATTATGTTCGCCACTAGAGCCCCAAGGTAAACTGATTCTGTATGAAATTTGAGAAAAGCAAATAGAAAAATAAACAACAACAAAATACCAAAGACACTTATTTGGATGCAAATTAACACTAAGCTGTTCCTACTTTTGTGCTGATAAAACAACAACAACCACACAATAAAAGGTCTGAGAAGTGCTGAAACAGAAGAAGAAAAAGCACTAACTTGAGGTTGACCTCAGATGTAAAACTGGCTAAATATATCACACTCCATTAAAAAATAAAATAAAGGTTTAAATGTTTTGCAAACAATACTACATCAAATAAAAAAAAAATAGTTTTTCATTAATATGGGTCAGAGTTTTGTTTATAGATGTAATCCACATTTGTTATAGTTAACAGATCATACTTTCACAGGGTATGAAAAAAAAAATCAGATAATAATCAGATAATCTTTCAATATCTTTCCAAGACATTAGAGAACACAATTAACTATAAATTTTGGTTGCACATTGAATATTTGACTTAAATTCTTGCCAAGAATTAATCAGTAGAGATTGATTTGACATGTGTCACTTTTAAACTCAAAGAGTAAGTTTTGCTAACTCATACTGGAAGTGTTACTCTTGCACCTAAAGGAAGGCCATATAATAAATAATACAATAATATAATACATATATAAATAATACAATGTATATACAATACATGCCATGCCTTTCATTTTTAAAATTGTGAGTTTTGAACAATTATTTCCTGACTGCCTCCAGCAAATTATTCAAACATAGTTGTCTAATAATTACAGAAGCAAACAAACAAAAACACCTTAAATGTAATTATCTAAGGGGAGAATATTGGACAATCAAAAAACCACAAGCTCACAATATTGTTTTGAGATACTATAATAATTTTTCATCTGAAAACACTGGCTAAACACTGGCTGATATTTTGCGAAGGTAAACTTCTGTTAGCATTTCTGATGTGTTGCGTGGAAGAATACATTTTGCATTTTTTTTTTAATTTTTTTTTTAAATTTTTTATTTTTTTACTCACAAGCAGATCTTAAATTAGAGCCATGCTGAGTCTATTAGGCCACATACTGGGATGCCATTCTGCTCAGGGCACAGTAAGCTCCTATCCTCCCTTCACTTCACAATCAAGTTATTAAATACATTCAGAAGAGATACTAGTGAATATAACTCAAAGCAATAGCTTAGTGTCTGTGGCATAGTAATCAGTTTTGAGGTAGCAAATTGTTTTGAGATGTTCTACATTTTTTATAATCCCTTTTTCATTACTTACTTCATTGTTCTTCATAGTGAAAAGATTCAGTTAGCATACCTTTGCTTTTTTGTCCAGTACAGTGTTTTCCATAGCGTATCTGACTGTTTCCCCATCTTTAACATTATATAAATAGAACAGGAAAAAATTTACTTTTTCAAACAGTCTCTGGCATAGTATCATAGTAGCTACCACACAGAACATCTGTGCCTAGGTGGGGTGCAGAGCAGTGGAGAAGGTGCCCATGGGAGAAAATTGCTTCAACAAAACCTGTAAAGGTCCCAAATAGAGTTCTCCTTGAGCGTATGCCAATGAAGCATATGTGAAGTGTCAAGATCATTTAAGTATGCAAATGAATACTGGAGTAACTATATGAATGAAAATGAGAACTTGTTTTGAGAAAGCCAACATAAATGCAATTTTATATTTCGACACAGCTACATCAGGATCTAGAACACAAGAGACCCTGTTAAGGAGTCTGTCACCTTCTGTCTGATAGTTGTCTTTCAGATACTGAAAGGCCACTCTAGCTCTCCCCGGAGTCTTCTCCAGGCTGAACAGCCCCACCTCTCAGCATGTCCTTATGGGGAAAGTGTTCCATCTCTTGAAACATTTTTGTGGCCCTCCTCTGGATTATCTCCAACAGGTTCATGTCTCTCCTGTACAGAGGACTCCATATCTGGATGCAGTACTCCAGGTCACATCTCACCAGCAAAACATAGAGAAGGGTTGACCTCCTGATCATGCTTCATTAGATGCAGCCCAGGATACATTTGGCTTTCTGGGCTACAAGAGTAAGAAATCCTACAACTCAGTTAAGCCAGTCTGAGTTTGAGGACATCTCACAACTGTAACAACTACTCTGCAAGCTGCAATAGTTGTATGTACTGCAATAGTGATCTGATGTTACTGGGATTCCAATTAGTATATTCTGCATGTGCCAAATAAACATTAAAATACACACAGCAAGTTTCAGTCTTGCAGTGGAATATATTATATTTATGTAATACATGAAAAGAAAAATAGTTATTAGAACTTTGGATCCTAAACAGTTCATTTATTAGAGTCTGTTTGCTATTATCTAGCAGTGTTGTAATGCTTTACTGCTACTTGAACAGAAACAATTCTACCTAATATTATTAATAACAGTTCCTTGACTAACAAGCTCAAGTATCCCTGGGTAGCAGGAAAAGCACATCCTGAAGGAAAGACCTGTAAGAGATTACTGAAATCAGCTCTACAGTATTAGCCAATATAATCCGTATCCATCTTCACTGTTATGAGATTTTCTCACATTTTTCTTAATTTGCAAGTAAATGTATTTCATGCATTTCAACCTATTCTGGGGAGTGAAGATCATGGAGAAAACAAGTACAGGCACTATAATAGTTTTGGAAAATAATTATTGCTTGTAAGACAGATTTTAAAGGTAGGTTATTGCATTAATTTGGACTTAACAACAAAAGGCCTAGAAATGGTGATTTACTTTCCGAGGATCAAAGCTGATAACTAGAAAAAAAAAAAAAAAAAAAAGCTTCAGATAGGGAAAGGAAAAAATTATATTATTTATTATCAGGGTGTTTTGTTGTTTGTTTTTTCAAATATCTGTCTCAAAAGAAAAACCTGACTCCTTTTCAAGAAACAGAACACTGATGTTATGGCACAAGGCATTAGTAAGAAATAATCTGGAATTCTATGTACAGTTCAGATTAAATGTTCAAAGCCAGTAAACTAGTAGTGAAACAGAAGAGCTTATAGTCTTAAAGTGGTACACAACAGAGAGGTATGAAAACCTACTGAGAACCTAACAAAGGATGAACACAGGTACAACTGTTCTTTATTACTATTAATGTGGAGTAAAAAAAGAATAAAAGAAACATCAAGCTCAAAGACAATGGTGGCAGAGGAATGAAAAAAGCATAAAATAATACTTAATAAATATACACAAGAAAATGTTTAAAAAAAAATTGTCACTTCAGACAGTGAGATTCTGAGATGGGCAATGTATGTAAGTGACAGTGACAGAAACTGAGAAACTTAATAAAAAACTATCATGACACATTTCCCTGAAACTGCAGAGAATAGGGATCAATAGATCACCAGGTCCCTCTCTTTCTGTTCCTCTCCTTACTGATACACTACAGAAGATGGCAATTTATTTTCAGTTATACATTCTTATTACAGATTACTGTAGAGTTTCAGCTTTTTGTTTCTCCACTTTTTCTTCTTTGGTTGTTTGTTTTTGATTATTCAATTAAGAGGGAATACCTTGGTAAAAATAATGGTAATAACAATACACCATGCCTGCTTTTTCTTAGAAAACTTTAAAAAAAACATTAGAGTAAACATCACAGAGCCTCTGTGCATATAGCCCATGTGTATGTATTTGCCAACAAATAATACATCAACAAAACGTGAAAAAGCTGGAGACAGATCATGCCATCAAGTACAATGCAAACAAGAGTAAGTAAAAGCATTAAAACAAACAAAAAAATTACATTTTAATTAAAAATATGCAAGTAATTCAAACAACATTCTTGAAAAAGACTGTGGAGCAACAGAACATGGTAAATATATATATATATATATATCCAGGCTAAAACTGAACATTACTCAAAACATGTTTTAATGGGTGGAATAATTTGGAAATAAAGAATAGGTACCAAAAATAATAAAATAATACAGATAAGACTGAAATGAGGTTGTAGAACTGCTAATTCTTCACTTAGTAAAATACTACTTACTTTATCTTGCAGGTATTAATTATAAGATCTTGAAAAAATGTCTTTTTTAAAATGGATACAATTACATCAACTTTGGATTAACTAGCCAAACAAATATAGTTGTACATTTATTCAGATTAGATTTCTGGGTAGTGTACTTTTCATTCTCATATCCAAGCTCCCTTATCACAGTTGTTCTTTTTAATTGTATCTTTCAATTCTTTAATAGAAGCCTATAATAACACCATGAAAGTTTTCCTTTATCCTATCCTCCATTCTCTCTATTATTCAACTCTTCCAACTAAAAGTTCAAGGAAGTCTTTTTCCCCTCAATTCCTTAAGACTTGCTTCAAGTAGATAATAAACCTCATTGCGGTCATTTTATCTTGAAGTTAAGCTACACAGCTTTACTACTATTTTTGCTTCTTTTGAAGTAGTTCTATTTCAATTCATGAGTTAAATGATTATAATTAAAGAGTTTATGTCATATTAAGCCATAGTTTATGCCCCCTAAAACAGCAACAAGAAAAAGATTAAAAAATAAAGGAATGTAAGTCTTTTAGCACTTTGCAAGAAAACATATTTGTTGCTTATGTCCTCCATAACTTCTGTATGTTTGTTTTACAATTGAATTCTCCAAGCTGAAAAATTAAGCAATGGTGTTCTGAAGACATGACATTACCTTTAAACCAGTAATTACAACATCTATTACATTATCTAAAGATGTGAAATGCATGTCCAGTCCTACTTGGACTTCAAGCAGAGCACAGTCTTTGTAGAGTACATTACATGCAACTTGCTAAACAAAGTTCACAAAAACAAACAAAATTAATGCCAACTCCCAAAACAAAACAAAAAACATTTGTAAAGTAAAAAAATAATCCAAGAACGTTGGTGTACAGTAGGAGATAATACAAGAATGGTGGTATAATAGGTAGCCAAAGGTTATCTATAGAAGAAACTCACCAATTCTGAGGTCTTCAATCTAGATAGAAAATGCTGAGGCTGGTCACCTGAACTCCACAAAGGAGCAATCTCCAAAGAGATGCTGCTGTTGCGGTGGTCAGCCCTTAAATGAAGTCTAGGAGAGGTGAACTCAAGCTCCACCACTTCTGGGAGCACAGCTGAATCACCTTCACCTGTGCTCCCACAGCTGACCAGACACTTGCCTCAGCTGGTTAATCAGAGGTTCAGGCTGTGATTACCAATTTCCTATACAACACTCTACCAACCAAAACCCCAAATTGAAAAAAAAAAAAATCTTTAACTGCAAGAACCAAATAGGTTTCCAGACAACCTAGTAAACATTCCAAGAAAAACACAAAATTGTCCTTATGCCTGGACAGCATTTGCAATGATGCAATTTGCTCCTGAGCAACCTTTGGCCATGATAGTGAACCACAAGTGCCTAAGCAGAGGGGCAAGCTGGCCCAGCACTCTAAGAGGCCATTCCATCTCCACAGAAGTGTAGTACCCATACTAAAATTGAACCTGTCAGATTCAGTGAGGAAAAAGAGATGTGAAACAAGTCACAGAGAAGCGACATATTTTGTTAAGCTGCAACATAAATATTTCAGTAATATGTACTCTGTGCCTTCATAAAACACATGCATGAGCCATGTTTCATAAAACATGGAACATTCTAACATCTATCAATTTGCAAATTTCTAATTCCATCAATTCTATTGATGAGAAGCCTGGAAAGCAGCAACTCTTCAAATACATCAAGTTAGTTTAGTAAAGGAATGCCTGCATCTTCTGCAGGAGGTGGTCTCTAGTAGCATTCATCTTTCTTTTGCTCTCTGACTTGGTTGAGGCTCAGCTGTCTCTGATGCCTCCTGTAACAGGATGTCATCTTCCTCCATTGTTTCTCAGGCTCTTCTTCAGGGGAAAAGTTTTTCAGGGATCATCTACATGGAGCTGATGTGAGTTAGCTTGTACAGTCTGCTCTCGGCTGCTGCTTTAACAAACAGCATCTAAGCATCTTGCCTACTACTGACAGTTGATTTCCAGACTTCTTCAGAAGAACTTAATAAATTAAAGAATGGAAAATTCCTTCTTACGTGAATAAGCAGAATGCATATTCATGAACATTATTAAACATTTCCTGAACAGATAATGTGCACTCAAGAGTTTTAGAAGAAATGGATAAGGCTCCTTACAAACACTAGAATTCATTAAAGATTTGGACAGCATCTTATTTAATCCTGAATAACATTTTAACAAAATGCAGCATTACATAAGATCACAGTGCTTCCTATAAAACAGATGAATTTATAGTTATATCTCAAGGAAAGATTGCTACTCAGAGAAGCTTGATAGTAAATACTAGCCATAGTTGCAGTCAAAGTTCAGCCTAATCAAATATGCTAATAAATAAACTGAACTCATCTGCAAGGTCCAGCCATATGAATGTACTATTTCAGTTTGGCCGCAGAGTCTGAGTCTATGAAAGAACTATAGCAATGTAAAATATAAAATTCAGCATAACATCAACACAAAAAAGCTATATAAACAATGAAACTAATAACACATTTCTAATACAATTCAGCTCATCTGAGTTTTCTGATATTATTCTACACTCTTTCTAACGTAATTCTGTGTGAATGACTATAAACATAGTTTTTGCTGTTCCACATTAAACTACTGAAGTACAGTAATGTATCAAAATGACTGTAAACACTTCTGGAGGCAGATGTTGACAATTTTAAAATAGCATCTGATGGACCTCTTTGTATAATTAGTATTAATGAGCAGAAATGAAACAAACCTGTTCTGAAGGGACTTGCAATTTTCCCATGCTCTATGAAAAATGGTTTCATTCAATAAATTACCATAATAAGTTCTTGTTTCTTCCACCCCAGCTTGTGATAAGGAGTACACATACCCTGAGGATTTATGAGCTAAAGCTAATTTGTCGAGTTAAACAGACATCAAAATCAGCACTGCTCTGAGCTTAATAACCTGCTACACACTTGTAAAACAGTCTGCAAGAATACTATTGACTATTTAAGTAATGCTTTCTTTTAATTTTGCAGCCAAACAAATTAAAATAAGTTATCTGAAATAGCTATAAAAACAGCCTTCTGGAAAAGGAGACAAGTCTACTATTATACTCTGATGTACACTCATTGCTCTATCAGAACAAACAGATGTATTTTTTCTTCATTTGCATGCAACCCAAAAGCAGAATCTATGCAAAAGTAAATAAACAAAGCGAGGCTGCAAATGCTTGGGTATCATTCAGGTCTACCACAAAGTACTGGTATCCTATTCTTTCTTGAGTCCTCACTCCATTATACACACAGTAGGAATGTTCTTCTGTTCATTGTTGAAGTGGCAAGAAAGCCATAGGAAAACTTTCACATTTACCTGTTTAGGAACTGGCATCAAAATTTATGAGCATGGGACTGTAATATCAGATTAAAAAGAAACTCAGTTTTACTAGTGACAAAACAGTTTTCCTGATCTAAAATTTTTGTGTTGTGTCAAGTTTGATGGAAAGTATATGCTTTATTTGTTTAGAAATATGATTTATTTACAGGATGGACTTCTATTAATATTTCTGTATACTACTGTGGATTTCAAATACTATGTATAGCTATAGATAATACATGGTATGTATGTTCTCTCTTGTAACATATATATATGAATATAGTAAGCGTCTATCAAGAGAAGGTGAGATCACTCTCCATAAAGGGAATCTCTCCATTCATACTATTCTGGCTGAATAGTCTAGAACCTCTAGTTGAGGTGCAGCACACAGGAGAATGAGAAGATTGTTCCAGCTTTAAAAGTCACTTAAGATGTCATGAAGTGTTCCTGTGGAGTCAGGAAAGTAAGGCATGAGCTAGCAGCACAAACTAAGTGAGAGATTCTAGAAAAGAACATAAACAGATCCCAGCACAAGCCTTAGAAATGATGAAAATAAAGTTTTCTTTTTTTTCCCAAAGACCAAAGGATAGCATAGACTTCATCAAAATCCAAAAAGGCACTAAAAGTGATGCTCATAGAGCAAGCATGAGAAAAGAGCCTGTCTATAAAGACACAGTGTTTTCATTTCTTCTCACTCAGCAGTACTCGTATTCTCAGTTTTATAACTTAGCAAGTTGTATCTTCTGGTTTTGAGCAGTACTGCAAAACGCACAGGCAGATGCACATCAGACACTTGGTTTTCTGGGTCTTCTACCATGCTCTTTCCTTACCAAGTCATTTCCATAACTGATTTCTGGATTTCAGTATCAAAAAGAAAAGGAAAACCAAAGCCCTCTCTGCCCTGCTTATGAAATACTCTGGGCACAAAAACAAGGAAACAACAACAAAACAAACAAACAAAAACAAACACAGAGGCTGCAAATGTACAGTGTGGCTTCAATGAAAAATAGAAAAATAACACAACAGACCCCACTGAAGTGCAAATATTTCTAAGATTAAAGAAAAATAATTTATCTCAAAGAAAGAAAAAAACCAAACCAAAACAAACAATCAAAAAAAACCACACACCATCCCGTGTTCTTATGTTATTGCATTCTCTATCTTTTCATTGATTTTTTTATCTTACATAATCCAAAACAAGTTGATGACAGCTCTTCCAGAGACATTTTTTTTTGCCATTATAGAGAGATATAATGCCATTATAAAAGAATCTTTAGACAAAGAAAACAAAAACAAAAAAAACTACTGAATCACAGAGTCATTATGTCAAATACAGAACAGGTTCCATACAGAATATAATCTTTTGTTTCAAAAGGTTTACTCTTCACTTGAACACCTCTGCTGCTGTAGTTCAATAGGTAAAAAGCTTATTTATATTCAGAAAACTGGAGGCTGTTGGCACAAGAGCCAAGCAGCAATTTTTTCCTTTATTAGGTTGTGTTCAATAAGCCATTATAGAGGTATGTTATGGCCCTCTAGGCACAGACTGCCAAATGACCTTTAAGAAATGAATATCTCCTTTAGTGTTCCATTCTAATTTTAGTCCAAGGAACCAACTCACCTATTGTGGAACTAAGATGCTAGTAAAAATTCTGTAACTTGCAACTTCTCCTTCAATTTCAACTATAGAATTATTTCAGTTACAATAACCACCAACAAAAGCAAGAATATAACTGTGAAGAAAAAAAAAAAAACAAAAACAAAAAACAAAACAACAAACACTAAAACATTTAATTTAAGCATAAAATGCATTAAAAAAAAAAAATAAAAAATAGTACCGTTCAGAATGTAAATACAGATAGTTACAAATATGTAAAACAAAGTTTGATCACAGAACTGTAGGGGTTGGAAGTGACTTCCAGAGATCACAAAGTCCAACCCCCCGCCAAAACAGGCTCCCTACACCAGGACACACAGGTAAGCATCCAGGCAGGCCTTGAATATTTCCAGAGAAGAAAACTCCATAACCGCTTGGGCAGCCTGTTCCAGCACTCCATCACCGTCACTCTAAAGTAGCTCTTATACACACTTGTGTGGAACTTCCTATGTTCCACTTTCTGGCCATTTTTTCTTGTCTTGTCTCCACACTTTGCTGAAAAGAGTCTAGTCTCACCACTCTACCTCCTCACACCTTAGCTATTTATAGACCTAGATCAAGTGCCCTCTCAGTCTTCTTTTCTCATGGCTAAACAGACCCAGTTCACTTAGCCTTTAATATGGGAAACTGTTGATCGCAGCCTGAACCTCTGATTAACCACCTGAGGTGAGCAATGAGTCAGCTACGGGAGCACAGGTGAAGGTAATTCAGCTGTGCTACTGGAAGGGGTGGAGCTTGGCTCCACCACTCCCAGATCTTGTTTAAAGGCCTGATGACCACTAAGGCAGGATCTCTTTTTTTGGAGGTTGTTCCTGTGTGGAGTTTACAGCAAGACTTTGATATCAGTGAGCATTTCCCATTTATCATTAATTATCTATCATGATAATTTTTCTTACAAAACATCTGGTTTAACCTCTGTTTACCTGTCAACTATACACCTTTCCTTACAGTGGGGATACTCCAGGCCCTTCACCATTTTTGTAGTCCTCTGTGCATTGTAACTACTGCTATCACATTGTTTTGTTGCATCCAGAGGACTCTGGAACAAAAGTTACAGAATATAAATAAGACAGTTAAGTATAGGTAATTGAAAACTATCCATGTCCATTCTGGTAATGTATATGTCTGCTGGGGAAGCATTGCATAAGTACCTGACCATGTATACAGAACATGTTGTGTAAGTAAGATGTATATAGAAGTTGGCATTTTCCCCACAGTTAGTAGACACTGCTATACTAATTACATTTACATAACTACTAAGGCTTTCTGTTGATAAAAACTAAGACCACTTTAGTTTATCTTGTGCTGGGTACTTTTTGTCTCAAAAGAATGTAAGCTCTTGAATTCTGTTGAATTAGGAATTAGTTGTATGGAATACAAGTTAAAAAAAAAAAAAAAAAAAAAAAAAAAAAAGCACAAGGCAAACTCGCAAGAATCATACTTATAATCGCATACTGACTCAGAACTGACTGATTGAAAACAAGTTGTGGGTCAGAATAATTTATCATACAGTATCTCAGTCACTGAAGCCAGCTATCTCTGTTCGCTGCAGTATCACAAATATGAGGACGAACTCTAGCACTTCTCAGCATACGTAAGTATGTCACTACAGACTAATTCTTGTCAGTGGAGTGATAATTGATTATATAATAAAACTGTACTGAAGAAAGGTGATGAACATTCTACAAGATTTAAAACACTCCAGTCACAGTTCACAGCACAATAATTCTGCAGTTCCTGGTTTTAGTTTTATCACAGCAAACTTTCTGATAGCAATCTTATCAAACAAGAATACTTGCAATACAAAAAACACTGCTAAAACAAATGTACAAGTGCTGCTCCTAAAATAATGCCTCCTATTTTATTATGTTGGCTCATGACATCAGGGATAGATATTGGTGGTGTGGTAGTAGATGTGGAACTTTCCCACCAACATCCCATTACACGTTTTTGCTGTGTGACAGATGGCAGCAGAAGGGCAGTCTGACACAATAAGGTCTGACATGGAAATGTTGATGAAGAAAAGGTGTGGCACTGAATTCCTTCTTGAGGAAAAAATTGCACCCACTGACATCCACTGATGCTTGCTGAATGTTTGTGGAGACCAAGCTGTGGATGAGAGCACAGTGAGGCAGTAGGTGGTGCATTTCAGCAGTGGCAACAGTGTCAGTCACCTCAGCTGATGCAGGTTTTTATGAGTGCAAGAAGAAGACTCTCGTTCATCACTGGTGAAAATGCATAGCTCATGGAGGTGACTATGTTGCAAAACAGTGTTTTGTAGCTGAGAGTTTGCACTAACAAATAGTGTTATCGTGTTCTTTGCATCTGTTGTATTTTCCATGGAAATAAATAGGAGGCATTACTTTCAGAACAACCTATGTATCCAAACTTTGATACATCTAGTAGTAAATTAAGTACAATAAACCTGATGTTCTTGTCAGTCTGTATTTCACAGGAAGGATTATCCTCTATGCCATATTCCTGACCTGTACAACTCACAGAACAGACTGTACTTACTGGAATTCTACTTAAGTCTAATTTAAAGACAGCAAGAGTCTTGTCCAAAAAAGGCCACCTTCTCGCCATATGGAAGCTCATAAAGAACAGGACACATTTGATTGCTACAGATTCTGAAGCCCTACGCTGTAGTAGAAATGAAATACAAGATCTGGCACCCTTTTTCTCATGCTGAATGCCACAAGAACAGAACTGGATAAGCAGAACTGACATTATTTATGAACAGGAGCAGTTGAGTTAGAGCAGCTCTTATGAAACACCACACAAAGATAAAGGACTCAAATTGTAGGAAGGAATATAAAGAATGGCTTGATTTTCTGATCGTAAGCACATTTACACAGTGTGCAAAGATTTAGTTACCAGATGCCATACCCAAATAAGCACAGTTACCCAATTCAGGAACAAGTTACTTGTAGGTACACTCAACACAGAGAAAGGATGTTCAATAGATAAAAGGATTAGGTAACAAAAGTTTTAGTTTCCAAACAAGAGGCTCATGAGCTTAGTTCATGAAGAACTAGATGATCATATATTATTTAATTTGCACACAGATCCAGACCCAATGTAAATTAGTCTTCACACTACAATTCTGTTCAGATTTAAGAAATACTCTGGACTCAATAGCAATACAGAAGTATAAAAAGCTTAATCATAGATTAGCTGGCAGCTTTTAAAATTTGAGAATTACATAATTCAAAGCTAATTTTCTAATCATGCAAGCTTACATAAAGAAAAAAAAAAACACACAAAAAACAAAGCAAATCTCAGATAATTAATTGTAAGCAATGTTAAGCTTCCCCTTTAATTTAAAGAATGACTGACGAGGCCAAACATCACTCTGCTGCTTTATTAAACCTCGTATTAAAGAATCTGATTCAGTACAGTTTAAACAACAGCCCTTGTTCAGAAAACTAGCAATAGATTGCAATTACCTCACCCATGACCAAAAGTAACTCCTCTGATGTTTAAAATGAATCATCTTTAATTCAGAGCAGCACGTTTCATACATTTCCAATTTCAGGTACAGAAATATAATAGCCAATTAAAATCCAGAATGTTTTTTTTCCACTTCACAGCCATCTCAGTAATGACAAAAAAAAAAAAAAAAAAAAAAAAAAAAAAAAAAAAAAAAAAAAAAAAGATACTTTATATATATATATATATATATATATATATATATATATATATATATTAAAAAAAGACAACTGGGTGGGCTTCTGGAAATAAAAGTTGTTTTCTCCAGCATTACCACATTAACAGAGAAGTGTTAACTGCCTTTACCATCTGCGAAAGCATGATAATGCTTGCATACAGTTCTTACAGGGATTTTTCTGAGGTTTAATTAATATTTTTAATGTGCTTTGAAGATTAGCACTCAGTAAGGGCAAAGCTTATTATTCATTTACTTTTGGAAAAGTAGAGTCCTTCATAATAAAAGCAGGAAACAATAAATATAATGCTACTGCATTGTAGAAATAGTATAAAATTATGTGCCACATTTCAATGCAATAGTTAAAATGTAACTTCTGTCCAAAATCTCTCATTTTTCTTGTTCATACGACTTTAACCCAATTTCCACAACTTCTAACACTTGAAAACATCCTTCCTTAACTTTCCAGACATCTTTTATAATCTGGAAGTCAGGTGTACTCATGGGTACTTCTCAAACCATTGAATCCCCATTCAACTTTCTACTTAAATGATACCATCCTTCTACATAGGATATTCTCTTGACTTCAAGGTAATAGCACTACCTCAATGCCATCACTATATTGTTCAGATTTTTGTTGGAAAAAGTATTTATTCTCTTCAGTGAGACTGGTAAAACCACAGTTTTTTGTTGTTGTTGTTTTTATTATTATTATTTCTGAATTAATTCAGAAAGAAGACTGGATCAAATAGAATGCTTGTGAGCTGAGCAATTTTACTCACCCCGCTGGTATAAGACACTTGACAAAAGACTGCTGTGACAGAACAAAATGCTTCCTCTTCCTACATTCCCTGCCTGGTACTGAGTCTAGTGTGTTTCATATTGGGTAGATGCTGATTGGTGGCTGCTCTATGTGCCAGGTGAGAATGAGTTTACTGGCATTTGAAATGTTGAGTCCTGGCATCTGGAGTTAGATCAAACTCATCACTGCCGTTACAAATTTGTACAGGAAGAGCTTAACAGCCTTCCAACATCGCAATGAATGACAGTAGGTACTTTCCCCTCTGATTCATAATCAGCACGCATCAGCATAAAAACTTGTACTAATGAAGTACAAATCCACAGAAATCCCTTATCTCTGAGCATAACAGAGAGATCTTCCAACACATTAACTGAAGCATGGGCTCTTTATAATGCTGTCAGTATTTCCTTTGGATCTATTATACTAATTTATATCAATTGTCTAATAAAAAGCAGGCATCAGAACATGCATCATGTAATGCTTTCCCATTTTAATGCAAGTGCAATTATTTTTGTTTGAATCTGTTTTCAGCTGTCCTTCTATGATTTTTTTGATTCAAATTTATGGAGGGTTGCCTACTTTGGATCATACATTTTAGGGCTTAGTGGATTAACAGGAAAGTTTGAAAGAAATAATCTATCTGTTTAGCATAAAAACACCATTTGTTAACTATCAGAGGACTTTGCAAGCACACACATACACACACACATACAAAGAAAAAACAACTATGAAAGGTGATATAATTCAAAACTTGGAATTTTATGATTGTGGTTGAAGATCCTCAATTACTCAAACAAAGATTATAAAGAAGTCTGTCAATTTAATTACCTTAGCACCACATTAAAACAATTTATTATGGTAAAGAAGATTTTTCCATTAGTCTTTCTTTAACAAATGATTCAAAAATAAATGTTCTATTTCTCCTTTTCTCTCATACTTAGTACTGAATACCATTGTTCTAAGGTGGGAATCAAGTAAACTGAAAAACAGCAGGTAAAATGACTGATAGTATCAATTATAATAGAAATACATGATTACTATAAAGAGCAAAAATAAATGGAAGACTACCATTAAACAAAAACATAGGAAATTCAGCTAAAATTACCACAATTTTTTCAGTACTTCCCAAGGGCTAAAGAGACAGGTTTTATTCCCAAATTAAAGTAATTGTATTGTGAAGTATTGTAGTAACATATGATTTATTTATTTATTTATTTATTTCCTGTGGTGTAGGGAGGAAAAAAAATAAATAAATAAAAATAAAAAGGGAGAAGATGTAGGAACAAAAGGGTGATAAAGTAACCTGCCCTTAACTACCTAACATTGATATCAATAATTCAGCAAGTTTGAGAAACAAACACACTGAATATTATAGGCAAACAAGTACTCTTAGCCTTCTTAAAATATGTAGGGGAAAAGAATACAGAAAAAGAAGCAGCTTAGAATATGAGAGAGAAAAAAAATAGAAACAAATCACTGACACTTACTGAACTAGTAAACAGGCAAGAGAGAGCAGTTTCCTGAAAAGAAAAATTACTGCGGAAGAATAAGTAACCAGGATTATAAAGGACAACTGCTTTAGAAATAAAGGAAGTAAGATACCTGCTTCCAGGTCATAACTCCTGTCATACAGGCAGCAAAACCTCCATTCATCATTTGCAAGACTGAGAATCAAGAGGAGGATCCAAAAGCAGATCTGGATTTAATCACAAGGGAGCAGGCAGCAAGTGAACATCTTAAAAGGCAGAGATGAAGGAACGAAGACTCAAGCAAAAGAAATCCAGCAGGAGTGAAGAACAGATATTAGAAACATCACCAGTCAAAAAGTTAAAATCATACTCAAATAGAGAAACTAATAACAGTCTCAATTTAAAAAGCTACAATGAAGAATGTTTAAAAAGGAACAATTACCAAAAATTGTAGACTAGTTATCAAATTTCTCTTAATCATATCCAGAGATGGATCCCCCTTTGTAGACTTTGTAGAATAAAAGGGTCAGGATAACAGCAGCACACCAAGACAAGAAGACAAATGCTGAGAAACTAAATTACTTAAATTCGTATTCAGGGCAGAGTTCCCCATCCCAAAATAGTTTGGGAGGTCATAGAGAGTGACCAGCTAAACGAACTGTCACAAACCAAAGTATGCGTAGAAATAACTGTGCGATAAATTGGAAAAGGAATGATGGCTCATGAGAAACAAACGTCATTTATCCAAGAAATCTGAATCAACCCAAGGGTGAAAGGGAACCACAAGGTGTGACAGGTAACATCTACTCTAAAATCACCTCAGAATATGAGGCCCCGAAGGTGAAAGACAGGATAACAACTTATAAAAATGCTTCTATCCTTACTATTACCATGTTACTAAGTAATAGAAGTGGTAATTAAAAAAAAAATATTGATAAACAACAAGACTAGTCAGATTTTATAAAGAGAAGTCTTGTTTGAGAAGTGACACTGCCAGAAAAAATCAGCTTTGAAGGCACCTCTCTAAACTATGTCATCATCAGAATCCAACCTAAAATAGGGACCAAATTCTATCAGGTTGCACAGTGTCCAGTGATTTCTGAGTACATCCAAGAGCAGACATCTCACAACTTCTCTAGGCACCTGCTACACTGTTCGACAGCCCTCAAGGTAAAACATTTTTTCATCAAATTCTAATTTCCCTTATTGTTGCCCTTATTGTTCCCTTATTGTTGCCTGTGAAGAAACGTTTGGCCTCACAGTGACATCTGCCAGCACCCTCAGTAGCCTTTGAGACATATCACCTAGCCCCATGGATTTTTACATGTTCAGGCAGCTGAGATGGATCCTGATGATCTTCCAGTGTAGAAATACTTAACACATCAAACCGAAGTGATTGTACAACAAGTGCTTTGCCTACACAATTATTAGTTCACACACCACTGAAGGCAAGGAGATGAGGTCAATCTCAAATTCATAGGTCAGTCCATCCAGATACTTATTTTAACTTTTTATATAGTAATCACTAATGCTTATGAAAAATTCATAAACCTATGCTATAGGTACAACATTTGGAATGTTCTGTTTTTCATTCCTAATTCTCATGAACGGTTTAAAGACAAGTTCAGATAAAACACAGTGAAGTGAGAAATGCCAGCTGGGAAAGGCATGATAAAGTTCAGCTATTTTGGATATTTTCTGTTATGATGTCCATTCATATTACTCAGTGGAATTCAATGCATATTAATAAACTTAAGCTATGTGTTGTTTCCACACACAATTCCTCATTAGAAAAGTCTATTAAATTCTATTTCTAGTTTCACAATTGAATCATTTCCCCTAATAATCAGGCACAAAAACCTTGATTAATAGAACATTATTGTTAGTGACACTGGGAATGAATATGCAATTACTGTAGGATCCATAAAGGAGCAATGCATGTGGCATTTAGACAGCCTTTCATCCATCCTCAAGCTACAGTTTTTGGAATTCTTCTAGCTTCTCCCATACTTTAGTGGAAGTTTGTTCCTGTAAGCAACCATATTTCACTCCTTACAAGCAGAAAGACCCAACTCCAATGCATCGATTTATTGATATGAATCTTGAGGTTTGTGCTTCTGAAGGACACTTAACCTCCTGGAGACAATCTAACAGTGGTTCCCCTCTGCGATCACAAGCACTGGAATATAGATTTACAGGAACTCAATCAGAAGAGTAAACAAAGGCTGCACAAGCACCATTATCTCATCATCTCCAGTTTAATTCAATTAAATAGATCTTATTCAATTGTGGCCTTGTGGGCTGTGCATGCTCTGATGGAGTAAATTCTAAAATAACACCTTCAGAGCCACACATGACTGAAATGTAATTGCACTCATGACCTCTGTTCCCAAGCCTAACAATGCCACTTTTATATTTCTTGCCTTTAGGAGGTCACTGCCAACTACAAATTATCCAGGCACTGATAACCATCACATCTCAGACAACTTCCTTGAGGAACAAGGGATAAGTGATGATAAGATTTATTTAGATTAATATAAAACTTATCAACATTCAGCATGTGAATGGATTTACCTGTTTCCAGTAGCAGCAACATAGTTGGAAATGAATCTGTCACATTTTCAAAAAAGTAAAGATTTTCCTATGTTCTCCACTGATCAAGTAACTAAACTTTATAATAAGCACACATCTAGGGTAGAGAGCAGAACCCAGACTTTCACCATTCAGAATTCACAGGCCAAGAAAATCTTTGATCATTACGTATGTAGTGAGAAAGCTCCCAAAAGAGGTTTTAATGATAATTATCTGACTTATAATTCAGTTTACATTTATGTTTAGTTCTGTAGCACTGGGACAGTCATGACCAGAGAGCAGCTCATTCACTCCCATGGGGCAGGGGAAAAAAATAAATAAATAAAATTATTAATAATAATAATAATAATAATAATAAAGAATGAGACAGAAATCCTGGGTCGAAATACTAAATAGAGACACAGAAATCACTCACCAGTTACTCCTGCTGGCAGAACTGATACAATGTAGTGAATTTAAGTTAATTTATTGCAAATTAACATGACCTAAACAGCTAATCACTGATCCCAGTATTGGGAAATAGGACATTTAAACACAAGGAAAAACAGGTTTCTTCTTCCACTGCCAGACCTAACTTCACTTCCAGTTTAAACTCTCTTCCTCCTTTCCTGATCTATTGCCCAGTCCCTCCTGTGAGACAAGCAGAAGCTTAGGAGCCCAGGAAATCAGATTAACTGCACAGGGGTTTCTCTCTGTGCTCCCTGCCATCTTCAGCCTTACATTTTCCCTGCTTCTTCTGTCTCCCCCTTTACTTATTGAAGCTCTGAAGGCTGTCATGACTTCTGTGGTTTTAACTAAGTCAGAGAGGATGTCACAGTACGATGACACTGAAATACAGAGGGATTTCAATTCCTCTCAGTTAAACTCTGTAGGCATTATAACAGTGACTAACATAGAAACTTGAAAATTTCAGACGCTATTAGAATGTGACTCCCAGAGAAGCCATACAGCAAATACTTGAGCAGAAGTGATTTTTCATCAAGTTCAGAGAAGCATTCAGGGCTGCCAAAAAGAATGCCAAGAGCCACTCTGCATGGCCCAAATATATTCAAATTCAAGATGACTGATGGCATTGTGCTTTCCCTGGTGATACAAGTATTCTTGTTTAAGCCTCCCTTCTATTTAAGTAACTTTCCTACAAGAGACACCGGTGATCCCAATGCTAAAATCATAATCATGGCAGTGTACAATAGTAAAACTATTAAACATCTCTAACTTCATCAAAACTTCTTAAACAATTTACATTTTATTCTTTAAGAAAAATAAAAATAAAAATGCAGTCATCAAATTGCATTTCCAGAATGCAGTAAAGTACTATTTTTTACTATTTTTTTATAAGGGGGGGGGGGGGGGAGGTAAAATAGGTCAGAAGCCATTTCAGAGAGCAGTAGCCTTTCTCATACCCAGTGCATATCTGCTTTACTCCCCTACTGCTGGATGACTAAAAAATGGTTTCAGGAGCATCAGTCCTTTGGCTCTGAAGTCAGATCATTTAAACACTACAACCGATCCATCTGATTCAGATTATTATGTCTGTATCTATCACTGTATTCTTTTAAGAAGGGGGACGGATGAAGTGTTTTGATTTAGTTTTTATTTCTTCTCCTTTTATTTATTTATCCCCCCCTTCATTCTTTTCATTCAGAGAATTGCCTTGGTTATGGATGAAACATTTCTTCCCTACTTCAAGTTGATTTTTGATGTAGCTCCTCTGTTTGGCAGAAGGTCACATCTCACAAATATTATCTTCAGAGGGGTTTAATGTGCTAATTCATAAAGCATCTTTTCTGGCTACTCTGTATAATGCCACTCAGAGAATTTTACGTAGAGAACAATCAAAACCAGCAGAAGACAATCAATAGCCTGCTTAATGCAAGAATCTATTTGAAGAAAGAGCTCTCCCAACAAATTTCAGCAAGCTATAAAGAAATAGGAAAATCTCAAGATCAACTTTTGTTTTGTTTTGTTCTGCTTTGTTTTGTTTTGTTTTGTTTTTTGTTTTTTTTTAATTAAAGCAGTGCCATGTCATTCCAACAATGATCTTTCTCATGGATGGATTCCAGATGAAAGCTGCAACTGAAGTTAACTGCTGTTTGTGGTTGTTATCTCCAGAATCTATTAAAAAGTAAGCATTTTGTTATTCTTCCTATCAAAAGAATCATTAATTTGGGGTTGCTCTTATTCATATAGCTTCTGGAAAGTATATACCATAAAAATGCCTGCTCACAAAGCCATCAGCTTAAAAATTAATAGATGGAAACGAAGGAAGCATTAGAGGAAAACAACTACGCCATAAATCTCATCTAAACTATGATTTCCCTGATTAGATCAAGACTTGTCAAAGTACATTGGTAAAATGAAGCCATTGAATACTGTATCCAACAATAAACTAGAAGAACTTTCCAGTAAATTTAGAAAGAGCTTCTGTCCTATTCACAGAGGAAATAATCTCTAGACAGATCAGAAAATGAGTAAATCCATCACCTTCTAAGAAGACAAGAATACAGCTTCTTACTATTTTAATACTGAATTGCAAAGCCAGAAAAACGAGGGGAAAAAAAAGAAAGAAAAAAACAAAAAACAACACTAAATAAATTTATCTTGCAAACCTGCCTTCTAAACTTTGTTAAGAATCTAAAAAATATAAGGACTGAAGATGGATGATGTTTTGTTTTTGTTTATTTTTTCTATCATTCTAGATTACTATGTGTTCTCCTTGGAATCAATAAAAAAATAATATTCTTCTATTGAGAAAAGAAATTTCCCTCTGAAAGTATTATTTCTGATCAGTACAAGAAAGCCACTACAGTGCCCCAAAAATCTCTTCTAAAGCATTAAGATAAATACACTGAGATGGTAAGGATATCACTTTACATACAGTGTTTCAGTACAGAAGAATGTCAGCTGACAATGAAAATCATAGAAGGATTTATAACTCTTATGGTCATTTTCAGCCATTTTGATCTTCAGACAGCTACACTTACAGGCTGGGATAGATCTCACAGAAAGTTTGACTTAAGCAAGTGAATTAGTCAAAAGCTAACCAAATCATTTTAGGTAACTTAGAAACATGGATTTTCTCTGAATGCAGAGTCCAGGAAGTCAACTCAGATATTAAAATTTGGCCTAGTGATAAATGTTGTTAATGAATTCTAGCCCAAACTTTTGCATGAATATCTTCCTTCCATTTCTTAACAGGATTATATTATATTTATTTACGAATTATAAATTCAACTTAAATTTTCTTCCACCACCTAGTGGATAATAGTTTCAGATGACCTTCTGCTAAAAGGTACCAAGATGAAAACATTCAGCAGTTCCACTTGGAGAACAATCATTTACTTAGATTTCATAAAATAACTCC